>NW_024533379.1:0-89478 GCF_016097555.1 Gigantopelta aegis
ACCATTCAAGTAACTTTTTTGTTTGTCAAGTGGGAATAAAATATTATTATTATTAATTATTACATGAGGGTGGAATACAATGAATGAATTATTGGAACAGAAGGATGAATGAAATTATTGGAACAGATTACTATGGAAACAAAGTCTAGACCAGAACATAAAGTCCCTGTCTAATTACTTGATAACTTTCTAAGTTCGTTACAATACTCTTCATGATGTTCAGATAGGCGAAATGTCTGTAATGTAGTAGTTTCAAAGAGCGCAGTACATATCGTCTTGATATCATCATTGGTCAGTAGAACTATCATAGAGTTGTATTTCTTACTGATGTTGTTGTCTTTATGAGGTCCATATGTAATGGTACTAGCTGAAGTAACCTGAAGGTTGTGGCTTGATGTCCAACGTAGTCAGTGTTTGATTTTTAGTGAGACCATTTGCAGATATATTTGAGACCCCTTATCAGTGACTTCACATTGAGGGAGTTGTAACCTTCGAGTGACTGGTTTTAGCAAGACCTTCACTGATATTGTCGAACACCGTATGGTAATGTCGCAGGCAGAGAAATGTAGTACTTTCAATGTCTCATTAATACTTAATATTACAGAAAAAATGAATTGCATCTTCATCTGTGACAGTAATAAACTGACATCACTAATTCCTCAAGTGCAGTATTTACAACGAGGGCGTCTCTGATTTGTTTGACATTGATACTATAGAGAAAACCTTTTAAGACCTTAATTTCTTTATTGTTTTATTAGATATGAGTATTTTCGACAATGCTGTATAAATACATCATCCAATGGAGTGTTTGTTGTATGAGTTCTCTCATGCACATTCATTGAGATTATTAATAATTCCCCAAAAGAGAATTTTCAGGAGACAATGACGAGAGGAGTGATACTCCATTTTTTCTTGCTTCTACTTCTTTCTTTAATCTGCTCACCACAAAATCTTTTCATTCTTCAGCATTTGATGATCTGAGATGAATCCAGCTACCATTATCATCCATTTAACTCTTAAAAGTATCTCCTTTTAATTATAAAATAGAGTTAATATGTTATATAGTACAATACAGCAGTTACAGACTTAAAAACTTAAAATATATCTTAAGATATTATACATATTAGTGATACCTGTGTCTGACTCTTTAACATCATCTAAACTACTTGGCTCTATCATTGAAGGATCTATAAATGTAATACAAAATTATTAGCTACATAATCTTGGACTGTTGTTCACAATGAATTAACAGACAAGGTGCATATGCTTAATGTCTATTAGTGGTCTGTGTATGGGTACTGTATGTCATTTACAAATGAATCTAACTAATGGGTCTCTATAAAATATAAACATAAATCAAGGTCAGTGTGTATGCTAGCTTTTGGATAGGTCAAAAAACTTAAAATGCACGACAAATTCTTCATCTCGTATCCCAAGTATTTATATATCATTCATACCTGGTGTCTGACTCTTTATCAACATCTAGAACACTTGACTCTACTTCTGAAGGCTCTAGACATATGATATAAAAATTATTAATTACGTGATCTGGACTATTGTTCACTGTACGTTAAAAGATAAGATCTATGTGTAATGTGTAAGTACACACTATCTAATTGACCAATGCCTCTGATTTCTTCCTAGTTGCTGCGTATATTACCATTTGTGAAAGAAAAATATCTAATACCTTTAGTCAAATCCTTGGCCTTTAGGATTAATTGCAATGCAATGTTATAACTATGTTAAAACAGACATGATAGAAGACTCAATTACAAGAAAATAATTTGTATTTGTTCTTAATTTGTTATCTAACAAACTATCTGTGGCTTAAAAATTCCTGTTGCAATGTAAAGAAATTGAAATTGATTGTATGTACAAGACATTCCATCAATAAAAGTCACTAGCTTGAGATTAGAGCAGTAACAATTAAGCCAACCCATACAAATAGAAAAATGATTTATATAAACAGGATAAACAATTAAATTAAGAAACCTAATACAAGCATATTTTTCTTAGGCCAATGCAATTGCCCTTTATAAGAACAAAAAGTGACGAATTGAGCTTGCTTCAGGTAATCTTGTTATCAAATTTTATCAGAGTTAAATAAAAGTCAAAAGGCTTAGCTAATGACAAAGAGTTACATTTATACTTAATGTAAGAATAAAGAAAATCATTATATGAGTATTCATGCATGAACAAGATCTTTAATTTATATAATTAGCATGCTTATTTTCACCGATAGGTGCAGTGAACTCTTCTTGGGTAGAAGACTTTGTTTGGATTTCCTGAAGTCCCTGATCAGTTAATGATTTACGACCCTTGGTATAAATGCTAGATCTAGTGACAACATCATATAATGAGAAGTGACAATTATATCCTAATATCAGTTACCTTTCAAACTTTGTTTTAATATCCTCAATCGTGTTGTCTCTCTCTCTTAATTGTCCATTCAACAATGTGATTATCTCTTGAAGTGTCTCTACCTCTTTCTGTCTTTTGGTAGACACTGACAATAAATCCTTTTCAATGACTATGAAACAAACACAATAACATAATATCATGTGTAACATTATTAATATCTCACCTTCTTTTTTCTTTGATAGTATTGTTCAACTGTTCTATCTGTAAAATTTTGCTCTGTTCATTTTAGTACTTGTTTCTAACAATTGTTTCAACTCAGACTCTATATAACAAGAGAGAACAAGACAATACACACACATGTGTTGTTATGAACTCACCTTTACTTTCTGTGACATAGACATTTCTAGTATTTTGTTTTTAAGTGTGTCTAGTTCCTCTTCAAGAACTATCAATATAGGGATTATGAAAATTATTAAATTACAAATTTTGTCAATAAAACAGAGATGAGTTGAATCTAAATTAGATTCCTAAAATCTCAATAATATCACCAAAACATCTGTTATTAATATTTTTATTCAGAAATAACAATATGTTAAAAGTTGATTTAGCTATTGGCTTTAAAATGCAATCATCAACATAAAAATGTTAGTTATCAATTTAAATAGATATTACTTTCTGATTTTTGATGTTCCTCTTTGAGTTTGTCTAATTCAATTTGTCTTTCCTTTTTTTCTAGTTGTAGCAAGTTCTTCATTTGGTCTGTTCATCAAATATACTTTATTGTAAGTAAAATCAATATCTTTCTCACTTTCTTGACTCATAGATGGTTGATATATGTGAAGAAAAAATCTGAATAAAAAATCAAATCAAAGATCGTCAGGATATTGTTATATATAATAGAAATTAGTACCTGAGAAAAGCAAAACCAGCTGCTTCTAAAAGGTAAGGTATATTATTCTCATCTCCTTGAACCTTTCCCCCTCCATTCTATAATAAAGTACATTATAGTTATATCTATATAGATTGTACACTAGCTATTACAAACAGTCTATAACTGAAATATTTGCCCAAGCTCTATTAGTAAATATAACTTGCTGCGGCTATTTCTTGCAAGTATTATATAAAAATGACAATAATATATGTATAAGTAATTTTTAGCTTAAGTGCATGTCAGGACCATTTTCTAGTAATCCTTTATATTTAAATGGAAAATTAATCTAGATGTATAGACAAGGCTGAATTTGATTAGATTTATTTTGAAATTTATTTTATATTATTGATGATGTTTATACTAAATATATGAATGGTATAAAAATTTAACTACTAATATAATGACATTATTATTTTGATTAAAAAACATAACACACTACTTTCTCAAAGTGTAAGAGTATAATGAACTATTCTATTATTCCACTGACTAACCTTCTTGGTAAGATTTTTTTACAAGATCCTTTCTTTCTTTAGACGTCAAACACAATCCTGATGCTACAACATTATACTCATATCAGTAAAACTGAAACTTAAAAAGGCTCTTCATAATACTTTAGACAATAGTCCAGCTTTTTCTCTCTTTTTAAAACTCCTTGAATATTTTCAGAGGCTCTGGCAACCTTACTACCATTTATAGCCCAACTACTCCTGAACCTTGTAGCTTTCTTTTCTTCAATCAGCTTTATCAAAATTAATGCTTCAGGTTGTTGTGAGTAAGACCTAATAGAATTGTTAAAAATAATGCATCATATACCTGAAGGGCATATATATTGGGTAACATAAATGTGATGTTTTAAAAAGTCAGTAAGTGGTACTAAACCAACTTGCAAAAAAAATATTAAATTTTAACTTACAGTATAGTAACTAAATCAGTATTGATCCTGAAAGCTTCTTTTGATGGAACCCATTCCAAAAAAACAGATTTCTGTGGATTGAACACTTCTTTGTTGATAGTAAAGAATAGTTCTAAGCATCCTTCCTCAAAATGGTCAAAATAAAAAAATAGATCTATTGATCTTTAGCATATTTGCAAGGTTAAACTTGATGGTTTTCAGTTCTATACCAGTCAGTGTAATTTTTCGAATACTTTCAGGAATATGCTATTCTCTTTGATTGAGAATAACATTGTGAAGATGACTTTAAAGGAATTTCAAAAATAGACCTTCTGAGGTAAGGAATAAGGGTGTTAATTTGATATTCTTGCATTAATTTATTCTCTTGTTCAGTGCCAAATTTATTAACAAGAGCTACAAATATTTCATCATTGAACCAAGAGCTCCTTTTAGAAATTGCAATAAATACATCCTTCACATTATCATTTCTATTAAACTCAAAAGGAGGATTGTTGCCTACATGTGTTAGAAGAAACAGTTGTAAATCCTTTGGATCAACACTTCGCTCACTAAAGGATCTACTAAGCTTTAAAACAAGAGATGCAAAGGCTTCAGTAACAAACTTATATTCATTTAGTAAGTTATTGATTATTGTTCCTTCTCAATCTCTGACATGTCGTCCCAGTTAGGATAACATCTTTCAGGAAACAGTTGCAAAGTCTCCTCTTCATCAGGCTTTGTTGAAGCATTCTTTGCATATTTCATAACACATTCTGCCACATCTTGAAGTTTAGTTTTTAAGCAAGCTCTTATAAGTGCTAAATATGTTGCATTCTTCCCATCTTTTTTTCTCAGGTAGACAACACTGCCACCTTTCGCTCTTCATCACAACTCTTGTCTTGTGTAATAGATTTCAGTTCACTTTCAGAGAATTGAAGTTGACGACCAAATTCAATGTAGTCACACAATTTTCAAAGGAATTTCAATGATAAAATCTACTTTATCTGAACATGGTTATTTATATCTGTAATTTTCATTTCATGTTTACTCAATAAGTCTGATAATTCTAAAAGAAGACAATAGTTAATACTTGAAGAATAAATTCTTATGAATAAAAATTATTATCTAATATGTAATAAATTTTAAATTATAATTAAGACAAGTATTCATACTAATAGCTTATTCTGAAGACTATCATGTCAATTCCAAAAATCAAGTCTTTTAGTTTTTACTTTTTCTGTATTATGTCATAAATTAATTCCAGATAATTAAGTACATAGTTTTTTGTAGTGCATGTTAGCTTAGTAGTGGATTTTGGTACATGGTTCTTTTGGTCTTGTATGATTTGGTACAAAAAGTGTTTGTTATTGTTGATTCATCTTTATATCATCACTATCTCATGTCTGTTCATCTACAAAATATCACATTTTTATATATATGTTATATGAACATACTCTCAATGGGACACGTACATATTCATTTATAGGCTTATGTAATATTACAAGGTGACTAATGACTTGTTGACTGACCTTTTGAGCATTTCATTACTAGCTGACTAGTCAATACAGACAATGTTTGATCTTTCTCAAGGACTTCAATAAACACATAAAGATTGTCTGCACTCAATTCTATTTGAGACTGTACACAGCACAATAGTTTACTGACTTGATAGCTATGTTCAATACCAGGACTGGAAATATCTCTATGAACTTGAGAATTGATTAAATTAACTTGATGTAACTGTCCAGCAAATGAAATAGGATTCATTATTGCACTGCTATATCAGCAAAATGTGTAACAAAAGCTTTATATTCTTCACTTTTACTTGAAGGATGATAATGAACCTATTACAAATATGAAATATAATGATATTAGTGTTAGAAGATTCTAAACATTGATAAAGATATTTGAAATTAGCACTAAATTTTGCAAACAATTTTTGAATCTACCTGTGAAATATAATGAGAGTCAGCTTGTGGTTCCAGTGGTCGTTCTGATCTGAACAAGTAACTATGTCAGTAGATTGGGAAGGTAATGTGTCAGCTGTTGTTAGTAATTGATCACTGTTATGTTCTTCATTATATTGCTCAGAATCAGTCTCATGTTCAAGTTCACTTGATGTATCTGATAAAATACAATCCTTTAATTAATTTCAATTTTATCATTCATCATACCTTGTACTACTGACTTTAATTGTTGTTTAGCTTAAACAATTTATCAATAGATCGTCTCTGTAGTATATATAATATATATATGTGTGTGTGTGTAATTGACTTTATTGATAATTTCTTCAGTAATATCATTCTAACAACTAACCTTATATTTTCTTGATTTATCATGATATCCCAAAAGATCATACCTGTCCAACAAACAACAAGTTGACACAATCAGTAACACTACAGTAAATAGTGGTAACAAGATCCAAGCAAAGTCGTTCCAAATAAATGTAACAATTCCTAATAACACTAGGATAGTCACCCATACAGGATAGCAGATCATGATGAGCAGTAAACCACACCTACTCTTCCAATTCAACAATCACAAATTTATTAATCAAAGAATAAAATATGCAATATTCAAAATTAATTGATAATAATTATAATTGTAATAACCATTGGTCAACATATTAAGGTAAAAATATCTGAAATTTTTTTTCAGCTTTTTTTGATGGAATCATGTAAAGATACTTGTTCTAATAATTGATCATGCTTTAAAAATTTTTTTAAACCCTAGTACTTTGCAGAAATGTAGTTTGATTCCTTAATATCTGCAATGTTTGGAGACGTCAAATAATAATATTAAAGAACCTAGAGAGCTGAAACTTTTGAAAATTAAAGATGAAGTCAATTACTACAATTATACGGATGGATTTATTTCTACAATAATATTTGACATTTTTACAAAGGTATAAACCTTGCTTACTTTAATCACTATTATTATTACATGTTATACAAATCGTACAAAGAAATGCATCCGTAAAAATACTAAAAATTGATCATTTTCGTTCTTGAACTTGTCAGTAGGTTGTTACATTATCCATAGAATCAAAAATCACAACAACATATCTAACAGTGCAAAAAGTCGCCATCTTGATAATGAATAATCGATTTTCATTAATTAAAGCCAATGAATACACTTAGTGTCAGGTTATTGATAAGTGACTTTCGCGGGGTTAAAATAGTTAAATAAAATGTATTAATTATTATTACTATATTATTATTATTATTATTATTGTTCGTAGTCTTATGTGCCTTCATCTCAAAGCAGACCATGCTTTAATAACAATAATAACAACAATAATAAAAATAGTAATAATATATTTAACTATTTTAACCCCGCGAAAGTCACTTATCAATAACCTGACACTAAGGTATTCATTGGCTTTAATTAATGAAAATCGATTATTCATTATCAAGATGGCGACTTTTGCACTGTTAGATACTGTTGTTGTGATTTTTGATTCTATGGATAATGTAACAACCTGCTGACAAGTTTCAAGAACGAAAATGATCAAATTTTAGTATTTTTACGGATGCATTTCTTTGTACGATTTGTATAACATGTAATAATAATAGTGATTAAAGTAAGCAGGTTTATACCTTTGTAAAAATGTCAATATTATTGTAGAAATAAATCCATCCGTATAATTGTAGTAATTGACTTCATCTTTAATTTTCAAAGTTTCAGCTCTCTAGGTTCTTTAATATTATTATTTGACGTCTCCAAACATTGCAGATATTAAGGAATCAAACTACATTTCTGCAAAGTACTAGGGTTTAAAAAATTTTTTAAAGCATGATCAATTATTAGAAAAAGTATCTTTACATGATTCCATCAAAAAAAGCTGAAAAAAAATTTCAGATATTTTTACCTTAAATCATTTAATACATACATTAACTTTTAAGTCAGTAAACACATCCATGCATGCAGTTAATCTAGTACATGTAATTATACATGTCATCTTTGTTCTTTATATATATCCCTTGAGTTAATTCTGTTATGTGTGAATTTTTCCTCACAGACTACCTCTATATATTATGCTACAGAGTTTAAGTTAAGTTAGATAATGGTAGTAGTCCTAGATCAGATTCTATACACAATAAGAATTAATATTATAATGCTATTAATTCATAATTCCAGACTTATATTCTTCCATAGCATCAGTCTTAGTCTGAGATGAGTCAACAGCTGGAGCATCTTATCTTTGTGATTACATATTTCTTCTTGATATACTTGGAATAGTTGTTTTCTCAATTAAAAGAAGCTATCAGCAGTTAATTTGACTCCAATAGAAAGTTCTGAAATAACTGAAGACATTGTATATGACTTAAATACTAAGAGATAATAGTAATAAGTGAATAATAATTATATAAAGTACTTACTAATTGAACAGCAAACTGTCATGGATAAAGTGGGTGTGGTCATCATACTTTAGCTATTAAGGTGTTGGGATTTGTCAGACCAATAGAAAGAGATACACACACACTCAGAATACAACAATATCTACTATGTATTATGTAGGTAGTTATACTAGATCCTGGACTGGTCATCATAAACATATATAGTTAAAGTGACAGCAATAGTTGAACATTAATCTTCAACAATACCTAATACAGACAAGAGTTAAAAATACTCTGATTATGTATGTACTTTAGGATCTCCAAGAGATTTTACACGAAGAGAGAGACAACAAGAGCTAACAAATGTATATAACACACTCTTACATACACCAGCTACAGGCTAAAAGAAGTCAATAAAATATAGTTCCATCTATTAACCATTTACACACTTACTCTATCTCCAGAAAAGAAAAGAACTCTCTAATATACTTAATAAAAATTCAAACACTCTTCCTTTGAGTGCTCTGTCTCCTAGCAACCTCACATGATTTATATTAGTATTGTCATCATCTGTTGTGTCATGTAACAGAACAAAGACCATGACAAGAGGAGAGGGGTGTGACAAGGGGTGGAGTCTAAATGTTCAATGATCCCTTCAAGAGTCTACAATATGGTATACAATAACAGTTAATAATAATAGTTTATCAGACTTTTATCAGACTTTGTAGTGAGCAGTGATGTCTGGATTTAACATATGATGTTGCAATTGAGAGAGAGAGAGAGAGAGAGAGAGAGAGAGAGAGAGAGAGAGAGAGAAAGAGTAAATAACTTATTTCTTATTTACATACTTTCTTTTCTTTCTGATTTTGTTGTAACCAGTCTTAACCAAATGATTCTAAAATAATCAATGAACACAAGTGACTGATGTGTTGAGATAAAACATTATAAGATACTTCAATAGTATATTTTCCTCTAGGTTAATAACCAAAACCTATTTTCTATGAGGACAGAGACAAACAGACTAAATTGTTTTAGTAATATAAATTCTATTACTTGAAATAGTTTAATTTTCTCAATAATAGATATACAGGTAGTTCATAGTCTTTATAAAATAACAACAATATCTCTAATAGTTCATACTAAATATAAAGAGAAGATATTACAGTTAATATAATAAAGTATGTTTCCATAGTAACAATGTATCACTGGTGATACTATCAATGAAGACACCATATATGGTAAGTATGTGTACCTGTTCTAGTAATAATTGCTGTAACCACTTCTTCTCTTCTTCAGGACTCTATAAATAGTAACAATAAAATATATATACACAATGTAAGTGTACTATAAATAATAACAAGTACTATACATAATAACACATTGATATATAATATGTTACTATATATAGTAACATATACAAGTACCTCTATAGTAGCTGGTAGTTCTGTAGTAGTAGTTATCTCAAACTGTTTCCAAATCTATTACAATACAATAAAAGATACAATAGAGTTTAATACTTACTACTGGTATGAATGTACTTCCATCAAAATGGAGGACTTCAAGACAATTACTATAAAGTTCCTATATAATAGAGAGAGATATAAAGATATAGAGAACATTTACTAACTCTATAAGGATGATTAACATCTTCCCAGTAACCTAGAAACTGTTTAATACATCTATCAAATGAAAAAATTATCAATTTTTAAAATCCAGTAACCCATATGATTGTCCATTTGTCCATTAAACTGACTATCCATTGTCTCTTTATACATCCATTTATCAAATCTATTACATTAATCATTCATCCATTTTCTTCATACCTTAACAGATATAGTCTCTCTTTATGATAATACTCTTCAACACAAACCAGTAACACTGCCGTTCTAACTGGTTTGACAAACGAGTATTAACATCATCAAATGAACCACGATATGATTCCAATAGAAAGTTCTGTAATAACTGAAGACATTGTATCTGATCTAAATACTAATAGACAATAATAATAAATGATTAATATATAAAGTACTTACTAATCTTTGACTAATTTCTAATACAAACTCTAACTTCTTTCCTTTTATATCTTTTGATGATTTTAACTTTGTCTCTGATACAGAACTATTGAATTAACAGATAAGATAGGTGTGGTCACAAGTACATGTTACCTAGGTGATTTAAAATACAACAGTCCTTCAGTTAATTGAGATTTGTTGGACTTTACTTCAACTAATATCAGCTCCTATGTGTGTGTGTTGAGAGAGAGAGAGAGAGAGAGAGAGAGGAGAGATTCTCTTGGAGGGAGAGAGAGGGGAGAGAAGGAGTGGATTGCGGAGAGACGGAGAGAGGAGAAAGAGAGAGAGAGAGAGAGAAAGACAGACACAGAGGTAACATCAACAATGACTCGACATATTCTCTACTCACAATATCTTGTATAGCAGAATGACCTGTTATTATTTTCCATAGACTCTGACTGGATCTAGTTATTACAAGTATATAGTCAAATTGACAAAAGAGAGAGAGCTCTTACCTCTCAAACACATTTTGATATCAATGTGGTATGGAAGCAATGGGCGGAGCATAATCACAAACTAATTATTAATTATTATTTATTATTATTGATGTTAATTAAAATAATTATTACTGAATACAATAAACAGAAATGAATAAATCATTAGAAAAACTATCACCAAAACTTAAGTCTGTCTTTTATAAACTGATAATTGTCTAACTTCTTACAATACTTTTCATGTTGTTTAGATAACAATAGATTCTTGTATTGTAATATTCTCAACAAGTGTAGTACATATTGTCTTGATATCATCATTGTTCAATGAAGTACCATAGAGACGTAGTTCTGTTAATGATTTAGTTGTATTTATTAGTTCAGCTATTGTACTGGTACTAACTGAAGTGATCTGAGGATTATCTCTGATGTCTCAACAAAGTCAATGTTTGGTTTTTTAGTGAGGCCTTCACAGATATATTGGACACCATTATCAGTGATGTTACAGTTGCGAGATGTAGTTTATCCAATGTCTTATTAATACTTAACATAGTAGACAAGTGACTGATATCTTCATCTGTGATAGTAACATTAATCAATGTTAACACCTTAAGAGTAGTATTGGTAAAGAGAGCATCACTGATTTGTTTGATACCACCAGTAAGTGAACAGTAGAGGAAGAATTAGGTTATCATTGTTTTATTAGTAGTTTGTAGCTCTGTTGATAATGTTGACATACATATACTGTCCAATGGAGTGCTGTGTATATCAAGTGTCTTCACTGCACATTTACTGAGATTACTAATAATTACAAGAGCACTTTCAGGAGATGATGATCTGAGATAATACGCCATCTACTTTCTTTGGTTTGTTGTTCTTTTATTAATCTACTAACAACCTCTTCACATTGTTCAAAAGTTGGTGAGATAAGCCAAACATTCTCTATATCATCTCTCCACTCAACTCTTCCAGTATGTCCTGTTATAAACAGAGTTAGTATGTAGATATAGTATACACATATAATATATAGTGTTATAAACTGTACTATATAAAACATTATAAATTAAGTTCTAATGAACAAATTACAGGGATTACCTCCTAATTTGGGATCATCATGAGATAATTCAGATTTAGCTAGTTGTAGTTCTGTATAATTTATAGGGAACTCCCCACGGATTCCATTCAGAGTCCCCTCACACCATCCTTCTCCAATCTATGAGAATATATAATATGAATAGAAATGATCTTTAAATAATATGTTGACATAATGAATGGATGGACAAAAAGGATATGTCCATACCTTAATGACATCTTTGATAACATCTCCAACATTTATAGTTAAATCCTCTAGGATCTACTTTGGTGAAAGAATATTTGACAACAGCTTCTGTATAGACCACTAATACATTATTATAATGTAACTTTATGAAACATCATAACACAACATACCATAACCTGACTCTTTATCATCAGTTGAACCTTTTGTCTCATCTCTTAACTCATATATTGAAGACTCTACAATAAGTAATGACAATATAATTTGTATAATATATGTAGTCAGGAGTGTATGAAACTAAAGGAGTGTTGAACATTCATATACTAACATGTACTATCTGTTATGACAAGTCCTTATCTTAGAATACCATATAAGGTATATGCTTTCATAGACAAAGTGGTTACTAACTTTTGTGGTTGTACAATTTTATCATGTGATATTAAATACTACAAGAGATGATCAGGACAAGACTAACAAAGAAGAGGTGAGTGACACTAATTAAGAAGTAAATCTGTAAAAAGTTGTTTAGAAGTCATTGACTTGTTTGTATCTGTCACTAAAATAGTTTATTTGTAAATAACAACATGTGATTACATGGTTTAAGATCAAGTACATACTAAAATAACATTTCCATATATGGGCAATGGACACATCCTAAGACATAGATATGGTACTATGACACTTACCATTGATAGATAGTGTGGACTCTCTTCTTGACTAGACTTATGAACTCGTTCATCAGTTAATGGTTTTTGAGGCTTTTGGATAAATGCTAAATTTAGTAACAATATCATATAATGAGAAGTAACAATTATCTACTAATATCAGTACCTTTCAAACTTTGCTTTAACTCCTCAATCTGTTTGTCTCTCTCTCTTAATTGTAATGTCAATGTTGTTATTATTTCTTGTAGTGTCTCTATCTCTCTTTGTCTCTCAACAGACACTGACAATAACTCCTTCTCAAAGACTAGAAAGAATATTCCATTAACACAATATCATGTGTACATTATTATATCTCACTTCTTTTCTTTGATAGTATTTGTCAACTGTTCTATCTGTAAAATCTTTGCTCTGTTCATTTTAGTACTTGTTTCTAACAATTGTTTCAACTTAGACTCTATATACAAGAGAGAACAAGACAATACACAACATGTGTTGTTATGAACTCACCTTTACTTTCTGTGACACTAGACATTTCTAGTATTTTCTTTTTAAGTATGTCTAGTTCCTCTTCAAGAGCTATAAAGAGAGATGTATTTATTATTGATATAAAATGTTAAAAATATAATAAAATTATATGATTATATTAGATTTCTCACCTTCCTTCATTGATAACAATGATTTCAAGTAATCAATCTCTCTTTCTTTATGTTCTAACATTTGTTTTACTAAATTTAATTCCTCTTCACTAGCTACAGTATATGATATCAATACAATGATATAAGCTGTGTTACATTAAATAAGATATACTACCTTTCTTCCTTGATATAGTTCTTCAATCTCCTTTTCTTTCATTAGTTTTTCATCTATAAAAAAATATTTGACAATATATAACAAATATAATTAATTATATTATATTACAATATATATAATTCTACAAATGGAGCTAATGAAATAACTTTCTATCTCTAGGACAAAGTGATCTTATTATACTAAATGGTATATATTCCTTTATTAACTCAATCTACTAATGGATACATGATGTTTTAATAGTTTATTGTTTATGTGTGATCATATCAAAGGTACTGTCATATTGTATTGGTCATATTGTATCTACAAAGTTAATTACATGGGGTGGTGTGTTACATATCATTTCTTTTTCTTTGTTTAAAGCTAACTGTTTGTTGATTGTGACATTAATTACTAAAGTTAGGTCTCTAAGAGTATTAGGATTTAGGATATCAAATGTTGTACCAAATAATAGAAAGAGTAAAACCATACATGATAAAATGTGTATTAAAAACATTCAAGACATAGTATCTTGGCTTTATTCCATAATGTTCATTAATAACACATTATCTATGTCAAGATTGGACTGACCTTCACTGTCTCTAAGCTGGGATTTCAAATCATCCATTTCTCTTGTCATCTCTCTAATAGTTGTGTCCATTGACTCCAGTTTGTGTCTCAGATCCTCTAAATCTTCTTCAATAGCTCTCATCTCCTATAAGTAATAAGGTAATTATTATTTTCAAATGATTATTTCTAACCTTATCATCTTTGTACTTATCATAAATAATATGATAGCCGATAGTAAGTTTAATGACTCCCATTTCCTTAAGTAAGTCAAGATTGCTTTTGGCAACAATTAACAGAAAATCCATCAACCTTAGTGGAGCATAGCAGGTAACAATGATGGAGTTGCCTTCATTTACTGCTCTAACTTGGACAGATTTTGCCATATCTTCAAAAGCCTTCGACAACAAACCTTTAATGTGACGGAGTGTACATTCATCTGCCTTCCATTCCACAACAAACTCAATACTTTCACAAATAAGATGAGAAGATGAAGTTGTCTTGAAGTTTTGCTTAAGGCATATATCAGCTTTCACCTTCTCACAAAAAGTCATCAACTCTTTTCTTAATTACTGTGATTATGTTTTTCAGCTTCAGTGAACTTCATAACACTTGAAGATCAAAACAATGGCATGAGTCTAAGCAGCAAATATTAATGTACATGAGTCGTGAAACATGACATCTTGAATGATTGGGCCGTTTACTCAATGGAGGTGCGAACTCTTGGAAATCACCTTCGAAGTGGACCTTTAGTTCAGGTCTCAAGGAAGGAATGGCAGCTTCAATGAGAGGTGAAACCTTATGAAAGAGATTTCCAAAGCACCCTCATTCTGATCAAAAATATATTGATGTGTGGCCAGCCTGATCTGTGACTTGGAAGGCAAAGTTGATCTGTGTAACAACTAAATGAGAAGGAAAAATTAAAATAATATGTAAATTTATTGACTATATTCCGGGAGTATGTCTTGAGCAATCTGTACTACTTCTTCTGATTCAAATAAATACTACTGCCACTGCTTTTATTGGCTTGGGTCTTCATACACTGTAGTACACAGTGCTATCAATGGACCTTCTACTAGTACACCTACCCAATTATTCACTTCATGCTAAGTTCTCCTTAGAAATCACTCGCTCGCATGTTAACATCCTTTTGAAAATTCCATAGAGAAAGTTAGTGATGACAGCCTGTCGTGTTGTTTCTGTAACATTTTGACAAGCTGGAGTGGAGAATTCTATAAGAAAAGAAATGTGAGTTGTCCTAATATATCAGTATGGGTTTCCTACTGATTCCATATTTTCAGCACCACAAATTTTTCTATTTTGTGAAGGGCACTAGTGTGAGTCCATGAGGACCTCATTTCAGTGACCTGGCAGCTTTACTCAACCACAGAGTTAAACATGCTGAAGACATTCTTGGAGCATCTCTAACTTGCTCTAATGTCTGACAGAGTAGGTTGTAACAGACCCAGTTGTAGACAGAGGAGACCAGGATGGGTTGGGCAAAGACTTCTTCAAGCTTCAATGTATCTTTCAAATTAGTAACATCGAAATGAAAATATCGTTTCTAAAGAGAAAGGAACTTCATTTTAACTCACTAAGACTTATGCCTAGTCAAATTTTTGGAGGTCAAAAGAAGGGTGTTGTGCTCATAGCTATAAATAAAATTAGTCTAGTACATAAATAGCATTACTACATATAGGCAATAGAGATTATAAATGATCCATAAGATAATAAGTGATTGATAATACGATAGCTATGCAGAGGTGTGGGAAACTACTTAGAGGGTGTGTGGCTGATTTTGGAAACTATTTAAATATTATGTACCTCAAGATATAATCTATCCACCTACAGGACAACTTACTGTGTATGTTAAAACTAACAAAGTACTATTATCTTAATAGTATTGTTAACAATGAGATTTTCCAGGTATGTGTGAGGATATATATAATAAATGGATAATATATGAACTGGAATAAGGACATTATAGTTATGAAAAAAGTATCTGTCCATTGACTATTTAAGTATAAATTAATGTTTTTATCCATTATAAAGGATCCATTTATTCATTAAGTCATCACATTATATCAGTCCCATACAAAATTACATATAGGTCTGAGGACTCTATGACTATGTAATATTTTACATCACAACATACAATATATTATATAACGTTATTTTTTTATGTTTCAGGTTTAGTCGTAGTGTTATGAATATAATTATAATACAATCCTTGTTATCCATTTCATATAGGGGACCCTGTGGTGATGGTACGGGCTGTAAGTACACTAACTATACAATACGAGTTAAATGTTATAACAGTATGGGTAGCAGTCTTAATATTTAGTTTAAACTACCATTAATTTAGTATGATAGAGCCTATTCAGTATGGGTTGATGTCTAGATGTGAGTTACTCCATAATTACTGCACAACTCTCCGTTTTCAAACTCCATTGTGTTTATCTAAAACCATGAACCTCAAAACAATAGGAGATTTTTATGATTATAATCTTGTTCATAACAGTTTTTGATAAGTCACGCCTTATTTACTGTATAATCCATTAATTCTATAGTCTATTCAGTATAGGTCTCAATCATTTAACATGGGTTTGAGTCTCTCTTTCATATATTTCTATACATGTAGGTATGTCAACTAACAGTGATGGAAAGAAAAGATCTTAGTTGTCAAAATGGACACTGAGGCTATGTGTCTCTGATGATGAAGGATATATCAATTACAATATAGTGGAGGAATTATAAGAGGTAACAATGAACTATAGATATATAATGATATAGGAAGTCCTACATACTTTGATTGTGTATTATAATATTAATATCTGACATATTAAATAGTAAAAGTATGGACTTCCTGACATGTATAAAATGATAAATAAGAGAATTATACAATTGAAATATTTATAACTTATATATCGATATATATTATTCTATTAACTAGAACATCGATCCTATTTCACATATATTATATACACAATGTATGTTATCTTTACTTATATAGAACAGCTGTCTATCTCTTCTGTGATTATCAAGGAGAGGGTCCTTCTCATCTACAGAAGGGAGATCATGATCATCATTATCTCTATGTCTTTAATCTACACACAACAGCTGTTTGTTTTAAACTCAAAAGGTAGGGAGGAGGAGATAAAAAGAGTACATACTGCAGAGGTCCTATTGGAATAGTATTGATAAGTTTTGTAAGTTCATCCATTTCTTCTTGTGATGCAATCTATTAATTTTTAGTATCATCCATTTTCTATCTATTAATATATCATTCATCAATTGTCTTTCTATGTATCTATTTTATCTATTTTATATGTCCAATTATATAGGAGGCAGCATGGACAATATCTAATATAACAGCTGGACAACAAGGACAATACAATCAGTATTGACGCTAACTTATTACCTCCTTTAATTATATATCAATTAAGGTGAGTTGGGTGGTGTTTATATGACCATGCTTTCATCATTGTTTTTTACATCCATTCTATATAGCTATACATCCATTTATCATCTATTCACCATTATATAGGGTGAGTTCCGAGCTCAAAAGAATCAGTATGGGCTATTCACTAATCTCACAGCTGGGTACAGTCCCTCAAATACTCTATGCCCTAGAAATGTGAGCCCCTCAACCACTCTGTGATTCCTGGTAGTTAATGATACAAAGGAAACAATCCAATGGTCTATCCCAAAATGCTAATCCAGAAACATCCTAGAAGTCTAGGAGACAATATGTTATCTGGACCCCACTCTAACATGTTGTGTAACGCCACACCCCTGTCTAATAAGATAACATAATTAAAGTGTCCTGATGTAAAGGGTCTGACTCAATATTACAATGTATATCATATACACTAGAGGGGTGGAGTTTGGGTGTGGCTTTATATTATATTGCTGTAGGCTGCACACAACAGGCTGACGGGTTGAACAGGTTTAGTCTGTTAGTTGAGGAGTACGAGGGACTGATAAAATTGAGGCATTACAACACATGAGAATGAAGACATCTATCAACTTTACTGAATATATTATTGATAAATAATTCTCTATGAGGTAAGAGTGTTAATAATATATGATATTGTACAATGAAAGTTGAATTACATTCCAATATTAATGTTACCTTTAGAACTGTCCTTAGTGTAGAGGTGTCCTCAATAGACGACACTATCGTATAGTATAGTTATTTGACTATCTCTCTCGCTCTTCTCTTCAGAATGATGAGGTATCTACTCTGGGACCCTCTACTACATCAGGACAACTTCATTTGCTCCTGCCACTCAAGTGTGCCTCTGGAGGATTTAATTTCTGATATAAGACCACCACCCACTGACTTCACCACCACTTGTTACCACTTTCAATAAACAAGTACTTACAATGATCTTCAATGGTGTTATTAGACATCATAATTAATTTGTATTTCCTTTGTCTATTGTATATATATATTATTAGTAAGTTATGTTATATTATGATATTACTTAATGTATTAATTATTATTATTATAACCTGTAGTATTGTTTATATGTATGAGTCTGAATCCCAGACTTCTACACATAGGAATGAGTCTAATATCATATTATAATAGTACTAATATAGAACATTTAATTGTTCAATTATATTATATTGTTAATATAATGTACTTGATATATGTCAATATATATTCCTTGATAAAGAGGTTGAATGAAGTATGAAATCAGACAAGTTATTAGAGTATTTCATATTAAGTGGTATTTCTCAATAGTCAATTGTTACACACACCATAATTAGTTAAACTTCCACTTTAATATCGCTCAATATGTATATAATGAAAAACTGTTTGTTTGTATTTTATAAAGATATTAAAAAGACATCAACAAAATCTTAAAGTAAATTGAAAGTAAAATATGAACAAACTATTTGAAGACTGGCTGGAAGCTAAGTCTTCTTTCTTACTTGATTAATTGTCTAACTTCGCTACAATAGTCTTCATGTTGTTTAGATAACCAGTATCTTGTATGTAGTATTTTGAGCTGAGTATGTACATATTGTCTTGATACCATCATTAAGTGAAGTACCATAGAGACGTAGTTTTTTCAATGATTTGAGTTTGTATTTATTAGTTCAGCGTATTGTTGTACGGTACTAACTGAAGTGATCTGAGGATTATAATTGATGTTCAATGTAGTCAATGGTTTGGTTTTTAGTGAGGCCTCACATAGATATATGACACCATTATCAAGTGATGTTACAGTTGATGAGACCTAGTGTTTTCCAATGTCTTATTAATACTTAACTAGTAGACAAGTGACTGGTATCTTCATCTGTGATTAGTAACATAAATCAATTAAAACATCTCAAGAGTAGTATTGGTAAAGAGAGCATCACTGATTTGTTTGATACCACCAGTAAGTGAACAATTAGCGAAGAATTAGGTTTATCATTGTTTTATTAGTAGTTTGTAGCCTGTTGATAATGTTTGACATACATATACTGTCCAATGGGTGCTGTGTATATCAAGTCACACACTGCACATTTACTGAGATTACTAATAATTACAAGAGCACTTTCAGGAGATGATGATCTGAGATTAATATCCATCTACTTCCTTTGGTTTGTTGTTCTTTTATTAATCTACTAACAACCTCTTCACATTGTTTTCAATGGTTGGTGAGATAAGATAAACATCTTTATATCATCTCTCCACTCAACTCTTTGCAGTATGTCCTTTATAAACAGAGTTAGTATGTAGGATATAGTATACACTATATAATATAGTGTTTATAAACTGTACTATTATTAAACATTATAAGTTAAGTTCTAATGAACAAATTAAAGGGATTACCTCCTAATTTTGGGATCATCATGAGAAATAATTCCAGATTTTAGCTAGTCTAGTTCTGTATAATTTATAGGGAATGTCCCACGGACTATCCATTCAGATCCCCTCACACCATGCTTTATCAATCTGATGTAAAATATATAATATAATAAGATGATGTTTTAATAATATGTTGACATCAAATGAATGGATGGACAAAAAGGATGTGTCATACCTTAATGACATCTTTGATAACATCTCAACATTTATATTAATTCATGAGGAGGTATTTTGGTGCTAGAACGTTTGACAACAGCTTTCTGGATAGACCACTAATATATTATTATAATGTAACTTTATGAAACATCATAACACAACATACCATAACCGACTCTTGATATCATCAGTTGAACCTTTGTGTCTCATCTCTTAACTCATATATTGAAGACCTCTACAATAGTAATGACAATATAATTGTATAATATATGTAGTCAGGAGAGTGTATGAACAAAAGAACATTCATATACTAACATGTACTATCTGTTTATGACATGTCCATTAGCTTAGAATACCATATAAGGTATATGCTTTCATAGACAAATGGTTACTGGTTTTACAATTTTATCATGTGATATTAAATACTACAAGAGAGTGATCGACAGACTAACAAGAAAAAGTGTGAGTGAGACTAATTAAGAAGAGAAAATCTGTAAAGTTGTTTAAATTCATTGACTTGTTTGTATCTGGTCACTAAAATAGTTTTATTTGTAACTACCAACCTGTGATTACATGGTTTAAGAGCAAGTACCATACACTGTAAAAATTAAATTGTTATTTTAACAATTTCTTTGTAAGTTTTTTACATCAGTGTTACTATGCGAATAAAGAATTTATTATGAATTACTCATGTGTGTAATTTGTTGAGCATGTAAAAGTACAACATACCGAGAAATTACACAATGAGTAATTCACAAAATTCATATATCATAGTACCCCACGATGTAAACTACAAGTAATTGTTAAAATAACAATTTTAATTTTAAGTATACTAAAATTACATTTTCCATATATGGGCATGGACACTATCCCTAAGACATAGATATGGTACTATGACACTTACCATTGATAGATAGTTGGACTCTTCTTGACTAGACTATGACTCCTTCATCAGATATGGTTTTCTGATGCTTTGGATAAATGCTAAATTTAACAATATCATATAATGAGAAGTAACCACTTATCTACTAATATCAGTTACCTTTCAAACTTTGCTTTAACTCCTCAATCTGTTGTCTCTCTCTCTTATTTGTAATGTCAATCTTGTTATTATTTCTTGTTAGTGTCTCTATCCTCTTTGTCCTCTCAACAGAACCTGGACTTAACATTTGACAAGCTGGAGGGGAGAATTCTATAAGAAAAGGAGAAAATAAAAAGTGAACGTCCTATATTATTCTTTATATTATTGAGTTTCATACTGAATTCCTTTATTTTGGTCAGCAGTAGCATTTTCTCCTAACTTGTTAAGAGCACTAGCTAATGATCCCATGAAGGACCTCCACTCTCATTGACATTATCAGCTTTACTCAACCACAGAGTTGTTAAACACTCCTAAGACAGCTCTCTGGATCATCTCTCATACTTAACTCTAATGTCTGACAGAGTAGGTTGTAATAGACCCAATTGTAGACCAAGAGGAGACCACCGATGGTTTTGGAAGTGACTTTGCTTCAAGGCTTCAATGACATCTTTCCAATTAGCTATATCTAAAATTGAAATTGCTATTTTATAATAAAAAGGATCTAAATTTTTTAACCTGACTTAGACTAAGCTGCCATAGTCAAAACAATATCCATTGTGAGGTCAAAGAAGGTGTGACTACATTACCAGTCTGAACCATTAGAAGTACTACTATAATTAATTACTTCCATATATGGGACATTGAGGACAAATGTTATCTGATTAGTTAATACAGTTGTGAACATGCTGTTTTGTTTATCTTTTAATGTCAAAGACATTTTTTAGTAAAAAATAAGAATTTAGTTAATAGAAGTCTCCACTGAAATTTGAAATTGAGGACAAAAGTTAACAATATTAATACATGTAGTTACTATAGACCAGAAACGAAGTCTGTCCTTTAATGAACTGATCGGTTAGAATATGTCAAAATTCTCCTTATTTTGTGGTGTCCATACAAGTCTCTGATATTGTCGTATTGTATAGCTAGTTCAATACATATTATCTTCATATCACATCGTTCAGTTTGAAGTACGGTCCAGTTGAGTTCTATCAATGATTTTGTAGTGTTTATCAATTTAACTATTGTGCTGGTACTAATTGAAGTGATCCTGATAATACCCTCCCGATGTTCAAACGTAGTAAATGTTTGATTCTAGTGAGGCCCTCACAGATATATCGGACACCATCATCAGTGATGTTACAAATTTGATAGTTGTAAGACTTTCAATGTCCTTATTGTACTCAACATGTTAGACAAGTGAGTAGTATCTTCATCTGTGACAGAAACATAATACAAAATAATTCTTGAAGTGTTTGTGTTAGTAAAGAGAGCATCACTGACGTCTTTCACACCACCAGTAAGTTTGAAGAGACAAGATGTAAGATTTTATTGTTTTAATTGCTACTCAGTATTTCTGATAATGTGGAGACACCCTTACTGTCCCCAGTGGAGTGCATGATATATCCAGTCTCCACACTGCACACAAGTTAAGATTGTTAATAATAGCTAGAGAACTTTCAGGAAGTTGATGTAGACAAGTATCTACTCCATTCTTGTCCTGTATTTTTGTTTTCATTCACTCTATTCATAACATTTCAACATTGTTTCTATTGTTGGTGAGTGAGACATACACTGTTGTCATAATCATTCCACTTAACACCTCCATGTCGTCTATATAGTTAATACTAGTAATTATATACTGTGAAAACTACACATACACATATACATACACAGATAGATATGGTGAAAATAAATGTGACAGTGTTTGTTATATTAACTACTGATACATTTTTCTCTTATCAACCAACTTTTTCTAATTATGACATTACCTCTGTCCTACATTCAGGGTCAACAAATACTCAGTGTCTCCTGTTTATAAAACAGAGTTACTATAGCAATATATACTATACAATGCATGACATAGTGAAAGAATAATGAAGCTGCTTATCTAACAATGGTCGTTAAATTAAAGATATGAAAATGACGAGATATTGTGAACAGGATACCATGCTCCTATAATTCCAATGAGAACACAAATATATACCTACTGTCATTAGCTTTGTGTGTACTTAATACATAACATGAAATGTACTATAACATTATAACAAGTAATAATGACAGGAGTCCACATGAGTTAGTAATGAACAGAGTTCCTGAATTGTTTGACTTACTGGCTTGCTACGTTGTAAGGTGAATTAGTATCAGGTAGAGAGGGTAGGCTCTTTATCTATACTAATGGCTCTACCAATTACAGGGGAACATTCCTTCTTTTCGTGAATTCGTCCACGCCACCAGCCATCTTCATCATCTTCCAAAATCTCTACAATATCACCTAATTGCCAGTGATAATTCATCTTCATTCTCATCTGTGTAAACTGAAAGCTACTTTAGCTCGACGTTTGCGAGCTTTCTCTGAGAATTAACTATCAAAATAGAAAGAAGGTTTACAAAAAGAGATTTATCTGTTTATTTTTAATGCATAGAAAAACATACTTAGTGTATGTGTCTGTATATATTTGTATATGTCTGATATACTAAATGTGTTTGTATACAGGTGAAGTAATTAATCATACTGTGGAAGGGGAGGGCGCTGATTGTATGAGAGAGAGAAAGTTTGTCAGGATACCAGACCTTCATTTTTTTCAGACGTACTAAACACCAACCATTTTTTTTTATTGCCATGTTTCCATGGTGATGACTCACAATGTCACCTTTTTTGATAGTGATCTCATCCTCTTGATTAGCAATGTACGGGGAACATACCTTGGCTTTTAAATTTTTTTGAGATGATCTCCAAAGGATGGAGGATGACCAGGCTTCTCAGAAACTAAAAAATTAGTAGTATATATTCTAGCCTAGTTTCTCTGTAGTAATTACAGTAAAATATATGGTTTGGTATAGGAAAATAATAAAAGTTATACATTCAGTAATTCCTATGATATCAATTCCCATCAAGAGGAACTTTTTCTATAATTTTATGGACACCATCGGCACCACAGACACGTCATGGTGCCCATAGTACAAAGAATTTGTGGTGCCCACTGATGCTTGTATTGTCTGATTAGTCACCACTGAGACTAAGGGCACCACTAGCCACCACAGATTCTTTAGGCACTTTGTTGTGTTGAAATGGTGCTCATAGAAATCTGTGGTGTCTAATCAGACAATATGGGCACCATTGGGAACCCACAAGGGTGCCTGTAGTATCGGTAGTAATACCATGGTTACCTTGAAAAGTCTGTGGGCTAACTTAGTAAGACCATCCACTATGTATTAGATGACTCTACCAGATTTACTAGACGCCAGAAGTGTGATTAGTGTCAGGAGGCTAGGGTGAGGTGCTGGGTTCCTCTTTCTCTTGAATGGACACTACCAATCATTGGGAACATCCTTCTTTGCCACTTTAATTCGTCCACGGCAACCATCCCTTTTGATATTCTCCCAAAAACCTTACAATATCCACCTATGTTAGTGATAACTCCTTTTAAATTCTCTGCTGTGTAACTGAATATTTACTTTTGCTCGATGGTTAGGTTTATAAGCTTTCTAGGATGTCTCACATAGCAGACGAAAAATATTGATGAATTTAACTTGAAAACTGCACCTTGAGTGGGGAAATATTCATGATCTGACTCTTTTTCACTAAGTGAGCTTTTCAACTGTATCTTTTATTTCTGAATATTAATGGCTCTATAGGAGACTTATGAAGTATATTTAATACTTATTACAATACCTTTAACTTACTGGGAGATATGGTGGGACTATTCTCTGATTAGGATTTTTTGGTGTCTATAACACTTTGATCTGTAACTGATTTCTGAGCTTTGATATGACTGCTAGAGCTGTGGTGACAATATCGTAGGATTAAAAGTAACTAATTAATCGTACCTACCTTTTAAACTTTGCTTCAATCCTCAATCTGTTTGTCTCTCTCACCTATTGTAAAGTCAATGTGTGGATTATCTCCTGAGTGTTTCTATCTCTCTCTGGTTTCAGTAGATACTGACATTAACTTCCTTTTCAAAAAGCTGCAAAGTACATTTATATCAAATCCTATACTATACTCAGTAACTCACATACCTTTTTTTTGATGGTATTTTGTTAACTGTTCTATCTGAACATTTTTTGTCTATTCATTTCGTAGTGGGGGTGTTGCCTGGGGGGGGGGGGGGGAACAGTTGTGGCCGCTAACTTTTTTCAACTCAGACTCTATACAATAGTTCACAAATAATACACAACATGTTTTGTTAAGAGCTCACTTTACTTTCTGTTGCACTAGACATTTCTAGTTAGCTTCCGCTGTGAGTGTCGGTAGCTCTCTTCAAAAGCTATAATAGAAAAATCATACAAAGATACATTGGTATTGCATATTTAAGGTGAAAAGAGGCTAAATAAAGTTAATACTGCGCTAGTTTGAGACCATGAATTTTGAAACAGGATTAAATATGGGCGATCATTCCAATTGACTGGTGACTATAATCAACACAATGCCACATTATTAACCTTCAGTGATTTTTAGTCTTGATTTCAATTTATTATTTCTAGTCATCTCTTCAATAACAGTGTCCTGTGCCTTTAGTTTGTGTGTCCAAATCCTCAATATCTCTTTGTTTCTCTTCTTCAAAAACTCTCATTTCCTATAAGTGATGACACTAATCTCCTTGCCAAATATACTACTTATTTCGTACCTCATTTCTTACGTTTATCATATATGGTGTTGAAGCCATAATGAGTTTGATTACTCCCATTTCTTTAAGTAATCACAAATTCTCCTCTGCGCTTCATCAGTAGACTGTCATCATATATTGTGGGATAACAGGTAACCATAATAGAATAACCTTCCTTTATGACTTTAACCTGGACAGATTTTGCCATGCCCTTAAATGCTTTTGATAACAAATCTTTAATATGACTGAGCGGTGTATTTGTCAGCCTCCCATCCAGAATAAACTCAATACTCTCGCAGATGAGATGATGAAAAATGAACATCTTTGAAGTTTTGATCACAGCAAACATCAAGCTTTCAATTTCTGACAAAAAATATCAACTTCTGTCTTGAATTCAGCAATGTGTTGTTTAGCTTCAGTGATATTGTAGTGATCAATAATAGCCTCCGGACAAAAAATGTTGATAATGGTACATTTATCTCTAACAACTTCCATAACATCATCAAATATTTGGACAAAGATAATTGAGGTCCTTAGCTCTCGGAAACATTTTCGAAGATATGTTTGAGCTCATCTATGAAGGAATAGCGTTTTTTCAATGAGAGGTGAAACGGTCCACCATAAGATTTCCAAAGGTAACTTTCATCTGGTCAAAATCGAAACTGATATGTTCGATGAGCATTTGACTTGGGAAGGAAATGTTTGGTCTATAAAATAATCTAATTCTAAACGTTATTGTAACTGCTTACTATACTCTGTGAGTAGATCTTGTGCAATCTCTTATTGTTTCCTCAGATTTCAGCCAAGACACTAGCGAATAGTTTTAGTTGTGTTCGGGTCTTCGTACACTGTAGTACACAGTGCTCTCACGAGCATCTCCTAATATACCTCCTAGTCTATTCACTTCATCTAATGTCTCCTTAGAGATCACTCTCTCTGTATATAACATCTGAACAATCTCCACAGGAAGAATGAGAGGTGAGAGCTTGTCAGTGTGTTTGCTGTAACATTTGACAAGCGGGAGTGGACAACTCTCCTATTTTAAAAGTATAAGATGGATGACATGGCATATTAGTGTATACTCACTGTATTACCTTCACTTTTTCAGCTGTAGCATTTTCACCAATCTTGTTTTAAGAGCAACAGCTAGAGAGTCCCATGTAGGACCTCCACTTTCAGTGACCTGTCAGCTTTACTCAACCACAGAGTATAAACCTCTTGAAGACATCTCCCTACATCATCTTTATGGTTTGCCTCAATCTCTGCCAGTTGTAGGATGTAAAAGGTTCAGTTGAGACCAAAAGAAACCATCTGTGACTTGGAAAATAGCCTTGTTTCAAGCTTCTATGACATCTTTTAGATCACCAATTATCTAAGCATTTATGAAGAAAAAATGAAACTGAACTTTGTGTGCTAGTTTTAACTTACTCATTCACAATGACTTGCCATTGCTCTGATGTTTTAAGGATGTGGGTAGCATTACCCCCCCCCTTATAATAAAACTATAGACAACAGTTTGCAGGGTAACATAACGCCACATAACATACTCTGACTATGCCAAACTACAAAAGGATTCTGACTGTCATCTGATGTATATGTATACTATATATTTAGTAAAGCAATGACCATAATAGAGTACCAAAAATACATATACATGTGTACTTGAATACTACCTAATTAGAGCTTATTCTATCTTTTTAATATAGTTAAATTAAAATTCTTCCAATTTACTTCATGTCATTTGGTTATTGTCAATGTAATTATGGTTTTAGGACCCCCTAGTTCAAACTATTATGAGCTATAAATAAAACCCAGCATGTGCTCTATTATTCATTGAACCCAATAGTGCAAGAACATACAAACCACCTGGGTCAAAATCTTGTGTGTAAGTGTTGATATCTCTTTTATAAGCTGTTTTCACTCTTGAAAATTGTTTAAGACAGTTATAGGAATAGTCTAAAGATACTTTACCTTGATGCAGTAAATATTAACATCATCACGTTTGTGGTTAGGCCTTAAGGCAATTCTAATTACAATGATTATGATGACATCCTTTTTTCTCATATATAAATTGGTCGCTTACTTAATTATACAAAGTAATACTGTGTGAACATGATATAATTCATCCATATAGACCATTTTCACTCTTAAATTAAGATTTAAGGATTAAGGACTACTACAGATATATAACAGTGATAATAACTTGTATTTTACACACATGTATAATAAGGGTTTTCTTTTTAAATTAATTTATAATCTATTTAGAGTTATAATATTTTAACATCTTAATTAAAGTTGTGTTGCTCATCATCTTCAATGGTCTTCAAATAACTTCTTCGTCTCTTCTAGATACTCCTTTGGTTGCTCACAGGCTAGCAGGAGTATTCCTGTCCTTTCCAAGTGATAGGATAACTCTAACATTGTATAGTAGAATGAAATAAACTGTTATTATTGATCAAGTATTTTAATACATATAATAAATAAAAATACCATTAGAATAATAATATTTTTTGAAGCAATTGTAATCTTGTGCAATTTGTTCAATGGATTGTATTGCCTTAGCATTAATTTTAACAAGAACTAAATACTTGTTTTACTGTAATATAAACAGATTTAACTTGTAGTAGGACAGCAAGTCTGACAATGTTGTGAATTCTGGTTGGTATTTTCCCATAAAATTTATATACACAGGTTGTAGTCACATCAACCATATAATGTTTTACATTAGTATGTGCTGTTGAATTAGAAATAGAGAATTACACATTAACAGTTTCTTTTAAGTTTAACGACTACTTTTCACAGAGATACTATATCCCCCCGATTTTATTACTTAATCTTACTAGATACATACCCGCTGGTTTTGGATATAAGAGACTCTCGGCCATTGCCTTGTAGTGATGGTACCTATTGCAATAAGAACATGGACATGTTAGTTTAGGGCTCATTCCCATGTACAGGTATTGGATTGAGGATGATACTGATAATATGCATTTATTCAATAGTCATTATGTACATGTGCATACCATGAAAACCATAAGCTAATGGAACCGTCCATTTCTCTTCCGACGGCTTTTGGTAACTCAATCTCTGAAACCACTTCATAGCTTGTTCCATGTCTTTGGTTTAGTGGTACTGGTACTTGACTGGTGCCATATGGTCTTGATTTTACTAATACTCTTTTTAGTGAAGTCTTCTACTTTATTTTGAGCTTGAGATTTCTTTAAAATCCTCTCACTGATTTTACGAGTTAACTCCTTTCTTCTTCTCTTCAGGAATTGTAGCTAGAATACTCTCATCTACACCTTCTGTTTTGGCTTTCTCTTTAGCTCTTCGAATAGACTCTCTTCGTTTCCCTTTCTATAGCTCTTGCCTTTTCTTCAGATTGCCTCCAACGTGCCTACATGGTCATTGTAAAAGAGAGAGAGAGAGAGAGAGAGAGAAAGAGCATGAAGACTGAAGAGCGACAGTATTTTGTGTTCATTTACCATCACTTCTAAAACAACATCAGCTGCTCTCTGTTTGGCTAACTCTTGTGTCCTCAACATACTTTCATAAATCTCATTAGCTCGTCTCTTTTCATAACTTGCTCTTTCTTCTTCACTCATACTACACAATAGGTAAAATATAATGTAACATATAGTGGACAATTATTTAAAATTACTTCTGTATTAAAGTTTCTCTCTTATCAACAGCTTTTTTGCCAGAGTGATAAAACTTTATTTTCTCTAGTTTTCTGCTAATGTCAGGAGAATCTGGTTCAACTGGTTCCATAAATGACTCAGATCTGGCAAATCCCACACCACCACCATCAGTATCATCAATAGTAGTGACTGGAACTACAGAAGACAATCAACTTAGTATGAAGGACATAGTTTAAAGGCAAATAAAAGTGAGTAGCAATATAGTCTAAGTTAGAGTATTATTCATTATAAGAGGTTTCACTTTCATTTTATCAAAGCTATAATTATACTGCTGTCTTACCTGCTAATCTAGCTTCTATCTTTGCCAAATTCTCAGCTTCTTTACGAGTTTTTTGTCGTTCTTGTTCTTCTCTTTCTCTTTCCCTTTTCCTCACAAGGTCTTCATATGAAAGATCATCAGATGTTTCCCCATCACCCACACCCATGGTTTGACCATCAGAACCCTCAAGAAAACCAACCTGATAGTAAGGAGATCAGTGAATAGAAATAATTATTTAATTTACTATAATTATAGCGAATTTGAAATGTAGTTTTTATAAAATATTTTAAACTAAAGTAAGTTTTATTTTGATAAGTAAAATTACCTATTCTGTTCAGAATTAATAATTGATATAGTATAACATAAAGTGAAGTGTTTGCTAAAAAGATTCTGACTATTCCACTTGTAACAAAATGTTATACTTTTAATACTATAGTCTAGACCTTAGACTTTAAACAATACAGTCAGTAAAATATTTGTATTAAGTTATTGTTAGGATAGCTTACATTGTACTAAAAATATCTTACATAGTTATAGTTTGTTTCTCCTCCTATATAATCAAGTCGAAATTTTAATTTATATTGATTACAAAAAATCTTCTATATTTAGTTAACCCACCCTCTTTTAATATCTGCAACAAAATCATGAAATTCAATATCTTAAACATTCTACCTTTGGTTTGTTTGATGGTTTTGGAGGTAACCCTCCTCTTTCTTTTGCCAACTCAGCTTCTCTTTCATTCCATTTCCTTACTTGCTCATCTCTGAGCTTTTGAAATGAGCATCTATGTGGTGTATATATATATATATATACGTATATATATATTATATATATATATGAACCATCATGAAAATCACTACCGTAGTTTGCTGGTTAAGAGTAATGCAGTATGTTTACCTCTCTCTGTTCTTCAAGATCTGTTCCAGTAACTCTGGATCGACATAACAGTTTCTAAAATGAGTTTTCAACATTCTCTGCAAAAAATAGTTTCGCGTATGTGCACCGATAAACGAGCCACCCACGTAAATAACTTAGCAGGACCCGCCTAGTCTTTTTTGCTGTCTAAGTCCTCCCTTTCTCTGTTTTGTCTCGGATCTCTCTCCTTAAAGCGAGTTAGAATCAAAGACGTCCCTAATTTAACTTGAATCAACAGAATAATGGGCAAGTTTAAAAAAAGACGTTATATTTTTAGTCTGTCATTCGTTAAGTTTCAATATGTCACTGCTCATATATCTGGTTTCACTATTATCATCTGATTAAGATATTAGTAACCTTTCATTAACGGATATTTGATATTTACAGAGGCTGTTGTCAAGTTTTTCTTATGCCAAAGAGCAAGATTGATGTAAACTAAGCTAAATGTTGAGAAGTTATCAAGGAAGTCTCTAAGGTGCATCTATGGACAGACCCTTGTCCCTATCCATCTGTCCATTTATATATCTGTTTAATGAACAGACTCCATTTTCTTCCATCCCTTCCTCCATCTATGTTCAATGGATAGACTATTATTTTTATTTGTTTATCCATAGTCATATTTATTTATCCATTTCATAGATTGAAGAAGGATGTGTGGAGGGGACTCTTATGGAGTACGTGGGATGTTCCCTGAGAATTTGTTGAACTACGACCAGCCTAAATCTGAACCCATTAAACCTGAACCTCCCCAATTAAGAGGTAATTCCCTAATCTGATGTCTTTACTTCATCTGTTTACAAACTTGTTTTTAGTATACAAACATATACAGAGATATACAAACATATACCAACATATACAAAGATAATATAGAATATAACAAACATATACAAACATGTACCAACTATAGATTTCATGTTTACAGTTGATGATTGTTGAAGTATGGACTTGACAGTTATATTTCATAAACTGTTGATATTACATAATAACATTATGAATTAAAAAATATAACGAAATATTAAATAGTCAGAATGACTGAATGAATTAGAACAATTCTAATCTCTTTTAGAAGCTTTTTCCTTTCTGTTTTTTTTTCTTCTTTTTCATTCTTTTTTTTGTAGCTGAGTCGTAGGATAAAGTTCGTAAACGTCGAGCTAAAGTGGCTTTCAGTTACACAGCTGAGAACGAAGATGAGTTATCACTGGGATTAGGTGACATCGTGGAAATTTTAGGAGATGATGAAGAGGGCTGGTGGCGTGGACGAGTTAATGGAAAGAAGGAGTTTTCCCCTGTAATTTTGTAAGCCAATTCCGGAAGAGGATGAACCACCACCTTACACTAACCTAATTGACACTAATCCCCCACCTCCTGCACCCAGTAAATATGGTAGGTCAATGAATTGTACATGTATTGTAGGAAGGAATATATATAGCATTTTATAGGAAACTAAATGATAGTAATATTAATGTATTTTTAACTCCTTGTTTACTCTATTTCTTATCAAACAAAGAGAAGAATGTCGTCCTCCTTCAATGGTAGCCATTCCAGGTTTGGGAGCTGGTATAAATCCATTAGATTTGAAACAAAAATTGAAGCCAGTATCTAATACTAAAAATCCACTTCCTCATGTAAGCTATTATGTTATATTAATAATAATTATTATTATTGGTATTGTTTTTCATGTAGCTTATGAATTACCGCCTAAATCAGGTAAATTGTTTGTTTACTGTTGTTGACATATGTCATTAAAATCAATTAAGTTATATAACAATTAAGTTAATTAGATTTCTATATCAAAGGAGATTCCATATTAATTGAATGTCTTTTTTTTTATTTGGTTGCTTGGAATTCTAGCTGGATTTTAATTCCTATCCTTTGAAGTTATTATAATTAGAACTGACACTTTGTATTTTAGCTGTTTACATTGTTCATATGTCCACTAGTTGTACACATTTCCATTATATATAGAATATATTAATATACAAACACTTAACCTTATGCCTTTAAACTGGTCTGTTTCAAGTTATTTAGTCAAGGACTCTGTCATTTGTACTATTTACATTTTAAATGTAGATATTTTTATAATTTCTCTTGATTTTGAACCCACAAAGTTGTTTTCAACATGATCAGTTTTTGTAGAACACTTGTACTACAACATTGTATTTATACTATAAATTCACTACTTCAATTGTTAGTAAGCTCTAGACTTAATGATAATGTATTAAACTAGTGAACATAAGCAATTATTAGTAGAATAGTTATCATTTATAATATGCTGACTACATGTATTTTAGCTCTGAGAGGCCTGGAGGACCTCCACCATCCTCTGGAGGTCAATCTCAAAAAATTTAAAAGCTAAGGCTATTTTTCCCGTATATTGTGATCAAGAGGATGAGATTACTATCAAGAAAGGTGATATTTGTTGGATTGAGTCATCTCCATGAAAACAGAACCAATATGAAAACAACATGTTGTGGTTAGTACGTCTTGGTAACAATGAAGGTCTGGTGCCTGATAACTTTCTCTCTCTCATGCAATCAGCACCACCTTCAACCTCTAACCTTAATGGTATGGTACTTTACGTATCTATATCGATGGTGTCTTTTATTTCCCATCTATTATTCTATCTGTCTTCTCTCTCTCTCTCTCTCTGTCTCTACCTCTCTCTCTATCCTAACCAAACACCTGCCTTCTCTCCTCCCTCTCTCACTCGCTCTCTCAAGTCAATTGACAACACCGGTCACCAGATATAATGTCATTAACAAACAACCATACACCTAATATCAAACATGAACATAAAAAACAGTAAACATAAACTTATTATTAATAACAATCATATCAAAACTAACTTTTCATATACTACTATGTACAGTACATTATATTAACATCATCACAATAGTGTATTTTACCTGTAGTTACAATCTTACAAACATCTCACAACCACTTTGTCTCTCTTTGTCTATTCACATACATTATTTTAATTGTCCATTTATTTTAATGTGTCTATTTTGCCCACTCTATAGCCTCCTCTTCCCCCTAAAACAACACCAGTAACTAGACCACGTTAGTTACCATATTCCTGTATATGTAAATACTAATGACTATCTATTTGTGATCACATTGCTTAGAAAAATAAATCATTTCCTTTACTTAGCTCCTCCTGGTGCTCAGCCTATGTTACCAGGTGCTCAGCTGTGTTACCAAGTTACCTAGTAAATCAACAGAGACTTACCCCGGCTACCTTCCAAGCAACCAGAGTTACCTAGAAAGAAAGAATCTACAGATGGTAAGTTAGTATGTCCTCTACTGTACATATAATTATTTTCTCTCTCTTCCCCCCTCCCCCCCCCTCTCTCTCTCTCTCTCTCTCATTTCAGAGTTTGATATTCCGCGACAAGATATCCTGTGATAATTCAAGTGCTAAAGAAAACCAAAAAGAGTAGCTCGACCACATCCCGAAATACCTCTGTAAGTTTAAGATATTTAGTAATAATCACTACATCTCTCTCTATCCATAATCAAAATACTTCCTGAATAGACTAATGTTATCAATATGTACCAATGAAAAAACAATTAGTATTGTTAAATATATTATAATTCCATTCACTTCCTTAGGACTAGATATTACTAGACTCAAGATGATGAAATTGAGGGTCGTAATCGTGCATCCAGTTTCAAGCAAAGCGCCGTGGCAAGAAGAACTTAGCAAGAGAAAGGTTAGCCTTTTAACTCCACCTACAACCACACCTATTTAAATTACTTCTTATAGCCAAAACTAACACCTCCTACCCCTCCTCCCCACACGTCCAATGTACCAGCTGGAACACCACCAAAACCTACTAAAAAACCAGCTCCTAGTACTAGACCAAAGCCATTAGCAAACCTAATAAACCTCCACCAAATAAACCGACTCCTGATCTTCAAAGGAACTTCTAGTCCTGTTACTACTGGCAACCGCCACAAAACCACCCCCTCCAGTGAGATTAGTGTACTCCAGTTAAAGTACCACCACCAGCTGTTGTTACCAAGGTAACGTGTGTTAATAACCGTCCATTAATATTATGTTAATCCATCTCTTATTTATCTATCCATTAGTTAATTTATTCATCCTTTGTCCATTAATAGGAAGAAAGTAAACCAAAAACTGGCCCCGCCCATACCTGAGGATGTGGCAGCTTGGAAAGAACCTTTGAACAGCTAAGGAGCAATTTAAGAAATTCCAAGAGGACATTCGTCAAGAAATGCTCAGGAAATAGAAATTTTAGCTGAAGATCTGGATAATGAAAGAAAGAAGACAGCGTCCATGCAGATAGATATGATAGATAAAGAAAGCGCGTGAATATCGTGGACAATCTATAAAATTCTTGCCGCCTCTTATAAACCACACCCTTTCTTCTTTAACCCTCTATGTATTGCCTTGTTATTACACATGTCATATATGTATTCATTTAATGTTGGCCTGGCATGTGTCCATTTAATTTCATACCATTGTGTAGTTATGAGTCCATTTTGTAAGAGACATTTCAATTTTTTGTATGTTAATAGGAAAAAAATTAAAATTTTTTTGTCATACTCTCTAAAATTTTTTGCGTTACTGGTTAGAGAGAACTCAAGGCTGGTATTAAAAAATTTGTGTTATTAATAATTCAGTTTTATTAATTTTTAGCAATAATTTTAGTTGATAGTAACACAATTATTTCTATTGTCTAATACTACACATGTACTAAGTTATGGTGTAAAAATATATCACATTACATATAGCATTGTTGATTGATTCTTTTCATGAATTGAAGGATTAAAGTCACCGTGGACAGTGTCACATGACAGTCATGTGATCGATGGTAAGTGTTTCAATACTGTCTGATTTTTGTTGCTGACCACGCCTCTCTAAGAGAGAAATAGACATGGAATTTGATCAAATGATAAGAGATAGAGTTATGATAATACCTGTTATCTCATGTGGTGTGTAATGCCGGTGGTACTAGTTGAGGTAATCCACTCTCTCCAGTACTACCATTGACTTGTCCTACAGCAAACAGTAGATGTTGTAGTATGTCCTACACTAGCTGCTGTCGCTACATGACCTTTGTTACGTGTAGCTTGATGGACTTTAGTCTTTGATTTATATACCTTTTTAGCTTCACGAGCTAATAACATCTAAAAAGATATTATAACATATGTCCCTATGTACATACTTCCATTCATCTACCTACCTACCTACCTAACTAACTACCTATCAACCCACCTACCTACCTACCTACCTACCTACCTAACTACCTATCAACCCCCTACCTACCTACCTACCTACCTACCTACCTACTTACTTACTGTCTTTCCATTCATCTACCTACCTACCTACCTACTACCTACCTACCTACCTACCTACCTACTACTTACTGTCTTTCCATTCATCTACCTACCTACCTACCTACCTAACTACCCATCAACCCACCTACCTACCTATCTACCTACCCGCCCACCTATCTATCTATCTATCTATCTATCCATTCATCCATTTTACCTCTACTTCAGGTTGAAACCATTCTCTAAATCCGTCAAAGTATGGATGATCTAACAATTCTTCAGCAGTCAATCTAGCAATGGGATCCATTGCTAGACAACCCTAAGAAAAGAGTGAGTTATTATTTTATCTAATAATTAAAGGAGCTACCTCTAAAAATGACACAGTTTGATGTGAGAAAACGAGATTTCGTGATCCAAGAGACTCCTAATATAAAAGAAATGTGGTTAAAGTGGGTGGAGCTACTGACGAAGCAAGATTACTTTTTTGTCTGGACAAGGTATACTGGTATCTTTAAAATAACTACTTTCCTGAAATATTTTAACATGTTGTGGAATAAGATCACCTAATGGACAGACAGTTTGATAAATGGATGAATAAATCTTAGACAAATGGACAGATAGTTGTGTTACCTTGAGTTGACATTATTAAATAGAGTTGGTCAACATCAGAACGACCAGGCCAGAGCGGTTTTTTGTCCAGTCAACACTTCATAGAACACACAACCTATAAAGGAATATATATATATAATAATACATACTGTACATCAAGTACCAATGGCCCATATATCTACTGGAGGTCCATAGTGAGTATCACCTACTAATAGTTCTGGTGCTCTATTACCATCTTGTAGCTACATAGTCTGTATATGTACCACCTGGACCAGCTGTAATCAAGTGGGTGTGGTTAATGTAATCAAGTGGGTGTGGTCTTACTAAGTAAGCGAGCAAAACCAAAGTCACAAAGTTTTTACTACTCCATTTCTTGTAATAAGAATATTTTCTGGTTTAACATCTCGATGTATACACTAGATGATGTAACAATGATGTCATCATGATATCATAATGATGTCATATGTGTTTGTTGTTTTCCTTACATTTTGCTGATGACAATAATTCACTCCTTGTAATGTCTGCCATATTATTCGTTTAACAGATGTCTCATCCAATCTAATGAGAAATGTTCAAATTTAAACAGATTTAAACAGTGATGACAAGATATTATAAATGTATTATTAATAACATAACAACCAATAAATAATTATTAATAATATAGTTATAATTAAATAGTTTCTACTATAAATATATATACATAATTATGCTAATACATTTATAAGTACATATGCTAATATATTAATGGTTTACCAATATATATTATACTATATATATATATATATATATATATATATATATATTATACTAGTATTACCACTATATATATATTATATATATATATATATATATATATATATTATACTATATATTACCACTATATATATATATATATATATTATACTATATATTACCACTATATATATATTATATATATTATACTATATATTACCACTATATATATATATATATATTATACTATAATATTACCACTATATATATATTATATATATTATACTATATATTACCACTATATATATATATATATATATTATACTATATATTACCACTATATATATTATATATATTATACTATATATTACCACTATATATATTATATATATTATACTATATATTACCACTATATATATATTATATATATTATACTATATATTACCACTATATATATATTATATATATTATACTATATATTACCACTATATATATATTATTATATATTAATACTATTATATGATCTAATTTTTGGAATCACACATAGTGTGCTAAAATTTTTGAATGAATAATAGTGTAATTTTTAATATGACATTTGTGTGGTTTTCCAAATTAGGTCATATATAATATAATTTATCCAAATATTGAATTGTGTAAATTATATATATTTAGTTCATTGTTACCACATATTATCCATACATTGTTAAAATGTTCATAATGTATTATGTTACAATGTGTGACATCATATCATACCCTCTAGTATGTGACTCTAGTTCATTTAATACTGTATGATCACAATATTCAAATACTAAATGAAGTTTTACGTTTACGCCGAAACACTTCTAATAAATTGACCAGGTTGCCATGTTTTTAATTGCTAGAGAGAGAGAGAGAGAGAGAAGAGAGAGAGAGAGAGAGAGAGAGAGAGAGAGAGAGAGAGCTGCATAAATGTGTTGGATCTACACCCTCATTCTAGACTCCAAAAATGCTTAAAAAACATGATAGTCTAAGACCGAGGCGTCTGAAATGTCATGAATTCTGAAATTGAAACTAAACCACAAGTAAATGTCTGTTCCCTTTACTGTATCTTTCAATATAGCACTTACCCTTAACATCCGTACTTCTCTCACTGCTATCCTACGAATATTAGGATCATCTTCAGTCTCAACAAACTTCTTAATAGCCACAGTCTAAAAGACACCCATACATTAATATGTACAGTCAGTGGTCACTGGTATAACGATGTTCTTGATACTTACTTGGCCCGAGTCTTTTAAACGGCATTTAAATACGACGCCATAAGCTCCTCACACCCGATTTTACAAATTCTTTCGTACTTTTCCATCTCTAGTTCAGTGTTTGCTACGAGAACGTTGCTTAGCCAACGACTACACCCACTCGCCCGCCCACCCACACTAATTACACTGACGACCTACTTTATAGTAAATTTTTGTTATGTTTCTTAAATTTTGATGCCTTTCATTAATACACAAATTAAAGGAGTCATGATGACCAAATTAACGGTATGACTTCTGGTGCGAGCCCGAGCACCAGGACCACCAAACTTCTTGGGTTCTGACCGACGAGGATCAGCAACAAGTAAAGTACGATCATAACGTGTTAACTGATCACGTATTTTCCTTTTTACTGGCTTCATCTACATCTGTAATGAAAGAAAATAACAATCATTAAGTGAATTATTTAATAATCCTTTTAGCTCTCAATTTGAATTCATCATATAGATATACATTTATATATCCATTTGTACATGGAAATTCGTTCCATTCATCCATTTGTTTATCCGTTATCCATCTGTCCATTAATCCACCTATTGATCCAATGTCCATCTATCTATCCATCAATAAATCCATCCATCCATCCATTACTTACATTTCTGATAATAAGCAACTAATGCTTTACTGATAGCTTGTCTTATTGCTAATAAAACAAATTTCATTACAATAGCTATAATAATAGGGACATCCCCTTACCATAAACCTGTGATACATGTCCTCCACCTCTTACTCTAACACGTATGTCCACACCCATAAATTTCTCTCGTCCAAGCAATAACAAGGGTTCCTCTAACTATAAGCGATACAAAGTGGCATTAAATAGAATTAGTTTACAATGTTTGAGTAATAGATATTGAAAGAATTCTTATACATCAAATCAATACAATCGGGTTCAAAGTTCAGTTATTTTGCTAACTACCTAAAGATAATGGGAATTAATGAAGCTCATAATTAATTTAATTTTATTATAAGGGCAACAGCTATACACACTAACACTCAATACTATATCATTCTATACACGGACTACATATTTCATACCTTATAACGTAATGTAGCTGGTTCCATTAAATGTAATGGTTTTCCATTTACTTTCATAATACCATTGCCCTGTTTTACAGTGAGCGACAGCTGTAGCTGTTTTCTAGCAATATTAATAATTAAAACAATTATAATTCCATTTTTATAGCGCTCACTTTACGGCCGAATACTTGAACTGATGGTCTCTGCTTCTTGTCCATCTTCTAAAATCTCCTTTCACACAGAAAGAACCACCATGTGCTCGATCACGTGATATAAAGTATACGGAGAAATGTTTAGAATTTTGTATATAAAAATCAACGGTCAAAAATTAATTAAAACGAGACACAGGTATCCGGAAATATTCTCAAATTTGTACAGAAATGTAATGGAAGAATATACTCCGTATATTTTTTGTTTCATGACCACATGAGAAAATGCGACATGGAGTAGCATTTAGAAAGTTGGGAAGAGACAGACTCCATAGAGCGTCTTTATTAAAGAATTTAGCAACAGCTCTTATAAAACACGAACGAATCGTGACCACATTAGCCAAAGGAAAGGAATTGCGACGAGTTGGGGATAGAGTAAGTACTGTAATTAGCTTTTAATTGAGTTAATTAGGGGGGTTTCCCTATAGATATTACTCTGGGAAGGACGGTACTTCTAATGCTGAAAGAAAAGCATTGAGATGGATGAGAGTGAGTGGGCATATGTACACATACTATTGTGGGTGTGGCCTGATCTTTGCTTTAACATGTAGTCATTAAAAATTAAATTCACTTTTCATAGGAACCTTTCTTAGTCTCAAAATTATTTGGCCCATTAAGAGATCGTTTTATGCTGATCGTAATGGAGGCTACACAAGATTATTACGTATCCCTAATCGTCAAGGAATAATGCTCCAATGGCTGTCATAGAACTTGTTGATAATCCATTACCTCCATTACGACCAAACGAGAACATGCGAGTACCACTCAAAAAAATGAAATAAACCAGGTATTGACTAAACTTTTTAAGGGTATGTCCCTATAATTTAGCTACTATAATTGATTATTATTAGATGATATTAATTATTAAAATATTATTTATTTATAATATTTGTTCAAATCAGTACTCTTGAAACGATTTGGTTAGTATTTCATGTTAGAAGTCCGAGACATTTTATAATATAGATGATACTGTAGCTTATACTAGTCTAATGTTGACAGTGTCTAGATAGAAAATAATCTTTTAAGTGCTAATAATAATATTAGAGGAAATACAAGGAAAACGACCAAGGCAGTAAGAACTATTAAAAATATAGAGAAAAATTGAAAATAAATAATATAGTTATATGGTTAACTGTGAGCATACAATGAAAGATGCAGAAAATATCTACTATTAGAGTGAATGGCCCAATATATAGTCTTTACCTGTGGAAGTAGAACCTGCACTTCTGTTAACATTTGGTGGTGATGTTTTATCAGTAGGATTACTAGATACTAATGGTGTACTAAAGTTAGTTGTAGACATTGTACTAGTTGTAGATGATGGACCTGATCAATGGCGGATTGATCATGAGATAATAGATGATGATGATGTAATAGAAGATGAGATAGAAGAGGAATAGATTGACATTGATGTTGCCATGGCAATACTAGTTGATGTTATTTCAGAAACCATGGAAACGATTGATGATGAAGGAGATGATAGAATACAATAGAAGGACATTCTGTTAGGAAGATACATGTGGATTAATTATTAATAAAACTGGATTGTTTGTATTAAGCATCATTGCTATTATTAGTAGAATATACACTGTACTAGTATTGTGTAACTGTCCCTTGTCCCTGTGAGGAAGGAGGAGTTGAGTAAGGTAACTGTTATTAAACCAGCTCTTTCTCTGCGAATATCCTTAGTGATAGTTTGCATACATGTAGAAGCTTGCATTAATATTGCATAGGAGGGGGGCTGAAGCCCCCCGATATTTTTGAAAGAGGCAGAGCCTCCCAATATTATTTATTGGGTCTATAGTCTTAGGTACAATACATCAACACATTCTTTATATTTATAATTATAGTTAATTTTTTGTGACCTCAAATCACTGATAAATATTTATACTCCCTTCATGGTCAGCCCCCCTAATATTACTGGCTCTCATACACCTTTATATCATATGGTTTATATATACATTATAACAACAGTACCATATTGCATTGTATCTATATGGGAGTGTACAGAATGTTTCTTATCATAACTTTCCCTAATACCCAGACTGTTATATTAAATTGGGGAATGGCTCTAGAACACTTAATACAATTTGATCAGCATTAAATTTTTAACAGCTGTTTTATGGTTTTATGGTTCAATGGTCCAGTCACAGAAACCTCAACAAAGCAAGTAGCCCACAGGCTATGCTTGATCAATTCTAATTTTATATTTTTACCTGTAAAGTTTAAAGTGCAGTTTTGCACAGGGAAATGATAATATCGACTAATTCTGCCACTACTTCGTCCACATCCTGTAACAATACAATAAGACTTTGTTACATTGTGAATGGTCAGAGATCCTTGAAAATCAGGCTGGTCATTCCAATTTGTAATGATAATGTTTTGTGACTACAAATAAAAAAGAAACTAATCAATACAAAAATTGAATAACATGTAATAACTATTCCCAAAACACACCGGAATTATATAGTATAAATATCACAATTGTACCAACTTAAAACAATGTACTTAGCATGCAATTTTTATAATAACTTTCCCTCAACTATAGAGTAGTGTTACTAAAGCAACTTGCTGACTTGGAAATAATTATAGTCTGCTCTCTTTGTAAAATATAGGGTACAAATTACTGTAAAGGACAATATATTGTTAATTAAGTTAAGCATTTTCCTTTAAAATAAATTCTTACAATATGGCAATAATACTTGTCCATCAATCTATCTATTCATCCTCCATCTACCTGTCCAGTTGATAATAAAGCTATCAATATAATTACTAATTATTATTAATTATTATTATATACCTCATAATCCTGGTCACAGAAACATTTATATTCAACTTGAGTATTTACATATGTTGATCCTTGAATGTCCCAATTAAATGTTACTGTTCCATTAGTTGCACATGATATATTTAACATGACTTCATCGTCCAATTCTAAAAGAAGCATTAATAAATCATAGTTTTTAACATTTCACTGTCTCTCTTTCTCTCTTATTTGCTGTGCGTGAGTGTATCTCTCTTTGTGTGTTTAACATTACTTGCTGTATTTAGTTGTCTGTTAATACAAGTAGTTACTGATTGTGTAACTGCTTTATCAAACAAATAAACTGCCATGAAAGTCAAAATGGCAAGTGACAACAAGAATCTGATTTATAAAAATAGTTAAATAATACATTATAATGTTAATAAATAAATATTGAAGTATCTTTTATTAGATATATTCAAACTTTCAATCATAATTTAGAAGACTGGTTCATATAATAATCATAATAAAATTTTTATTATTTTTCAGTAGTAATATTTGGTCAGAATGCAAAAGTTGATTACATGAATATAAGAGGTAAACAATTTATTATTATGGTGACTTGTTGTATTTACGTGAAATTGCATACTAAGACTAGCTTATCTGTAGTTCCTGGAAATATTACAAAATATAATTAATAATGTCAAGAAATAATTACGAGAATTTGTAATTAATGATTCTACTTGGAGATAACAAAAAGTGAAAACTTTAAAGAAATATTAATAACAATCGTACCTCAAACCATTTATGTCCGAAACCAGCCGATAGACAGACAGCGAACAAAACTTGTGGTTTGTCCAAATGAATGACAAGATGCAGGTCGGTATGAGCCACGCCCATATTGTGATCGTAGTTATTCATAGCGGATATCAGTAGTTATATAACTAGAATATTGATGGATATTCGTTGAATAAATATTGTTGTTGAAAAATATCATTATGTAATCTATTACTATTCTATTATCTTTATTATTAAACGTATATTTGCACATCTCCCTAATTAATTAAAGATAACAATACATTCCATGTGTCCCTCCATTAATTAAATTTAATCAAAAAGTATCTTCCACTTACATTACTTTTATTTTACAGTAATAAGGACTCATATAATTTTCCACGTGTCACGACATTAGCTATTTTAATTAAGGAGTAATTTACACATGCCCCTACATTAATTATATATGCCCTACATTAATAAGATATAATTATATGCCCCTATATTAATAAGATATAATTATATGCCCCTACATTAATAGATATATATGCCCCTATATTAATAAGATATAATTATATGCCCTACATTAATAATATATATATGCCCCTATATTAATAAGATATAGTAGCCCCTATATTAATAAGATATTATTAGTAGTGTATTATTATTAATGACATAACAATTTGACATGAAACAAAAAAAATAGAAATAATTTGTCTATTAATAAATTAATTTACTTTAAATGACTTTAAAGTAAGTATAGTCTTCAGTCAATAATGAGACATGTTACTATGGCAACGATGATGTCATGAAGAATTGCAATCCATTTGCTGCAATTTCAATTGATTAATGGCAACCTACAATGAAATCACATGACTATCACATGACTACAACAAGTCTTACATTGCTATTGTAGTAATCTTGAGTTGACGGTATCTCAATTGCATCTAGATAAGAAAATCTCTACTAATTGTTATTTAATTATTATGGCTTACAATCTGGTGGTGGGACTTCATTTATTTCACACCAACAGTTTCAAAACTGGTTCACCTGTTTTATTTGGATCTTCATTGACTCGGTTGTCAGTTACCCACTTAGCCTGTGTTACTTGGTTAACAGGATCTCTAGGCACAAGACAGAAGTCCTAAACAAAAGCAGTTATATTTAAAGTAGTAGATGGAGTTTTAGTAGTTGAAGAAATACATTAACAATATCCTAAACCCTATATCACAGTTCAATAACTTTAAGCCAAACATCAAAATTTAACTGTATCAAGTATATAACAGCATAGTGTAGGAACAATTTTGTCATTGGGGGGGGGGGGGGCACATATGTAACATTTAACACTGGTTTTAGTTTAACATGAAGTATTTTCATAACAACCAAATACACCTTTTAGTCGTTTACACCCTGACAAAACTTTTAAACATGTTTTTTACATAAAATGGTGCATCTACAGCTATAAATTGTATTATGAGGAAGGGATCCAAAAGTGGCTAATCTAAATCAGTTGATTGTGAAACCATTTCACAATATATCAAAAATATTGGGGGTCACGTGCCCCTTGTACCCCTTGTTCCTCACAGTATATAACAGATCATATACACTGATGTACTTTTGCTGTGCTGTCTCTCCCACCAGTTCCCTAGCTCTGCCCTACACACCATCTGACGACGATGGATTTCTACACAAGGGTAATTAAGGAAAGAGATCATGTGACATACTCAAGTGTTATTACTATACCTTCAAGGACTGCTGGTGGTACTAACTTGACTGCTGCCATAAATTCTAGTTTCTATAGTAACAAAAATTAATTTCTATTTATAATTAAGGATAAACTTTACTTGTCTTTCATTGTTTTCCTCCATTATAAAAGAGGTGTGGCTCAGCTGAGTTGCATATTTACGTATACTCTTCCACACGGTAATAACGTATCCGGTAATTTTCTGTTTATTTTCCGTTATATTACTGACGCTAAGATATGGAAGTGGAGCTTTCTGACGCGATGAAGGACGATCTTTGCCGCTGATAATAAGACCAAAAGACGGACAAAATTCGGCGGAATTCCTGCAGAATTGGGTCAAAGACAATGCATCATGGCTGAGAGAGAAAATGCTGCAACATGGTATAGCATAAGGGAGTGGCTATATAATATTCTCTTTCTCCCCTTTAGGTGCCATTCTTTTTCGGGGTTTTAAAGTTCATCAAGGTATTGAGTTCCAACATATAGTGCAAGAGTTTGAACCTCATTTGAGCAACGAATATAGAGGGTCGTCCCCTCGAAAATTGATACCAGGAACACAGGTACATATTATCTGCGGCTATGTAATCATGTGATATATATATATATATATATGAAATATGTATGTATTATGCATGTACATGTAATTAATTCATCATGAATATTATTAATATTATTATTATATATGTTTTACACATACACTTGTGCAGTTTGTATTCTCAGCCAGTGAGCTTCCACCTCACGCACCCATTCCTCAACATTTAGAGATGTCATTTCTACCAGCTCCACCTCGGACTATTTTCTTTTGTTGCTTAGAGCCTCCAACGTCTGTGGGAGGTGAGACTGTACTGTGTGATTTTAAGAAAGTTTATGATGAAATGGATCCTAATATTAGACAAGATTTGAAGACAAAGGAGTAAGATATGTAGAATAGAATTATACACTACTCTGTCTTAGACTCTTTGTAATAACTTCATATTCTATTGTTTTAATAGCCTAAGATCCTCATACTCATTCCTTCAGACTCATGTGCACTTTGTAGACTCATTTTCTATATTTTCATAATTCCAGGTGACCTGTATTCGTAACTACATTGGCAAAAAGACCCTATTAACAGATTCCTACAATGCTCAAAGGATGGCAAGATGTATTTGATACTGATGATAAGGAGATATTGAACAGGAGTGTCGAAAAACTGAAGTGGAATACCAATGGAAAAAGAATAATGGACTCCGACTTATGACAACTGAGGCTGCTGTTGAAGAACATCCTGATACTGGGGATAAGATCTGGTTTAAATCATACTAGTGTGAGTAATGGTAGATATCCATATGTAATATGGTAATGTGTGGATGTATCCAAATTTATTAATAACTGACTTCAACAGTATTTTTTTTTACTACTACTTTTTTTCTTAGACGTTTCACTGGTCAATGATACCTGACGAATATTATCGTATCTACAAACGAACAGGGTGGATACGATATTACCTCTTATCATGGGTGGCATGGCTAGCCAAATTGATACTGCTTTACTTCCTTGGACCAATGAATGTTGGGTTTCATACTAAATTTGGAGATGGGAGTGAGATCCCAGAGAGATATCAGCGTCATTTAAGAGATATTTTGTGGAAGAATATGGTCTTTAATCGCTGGGAGTTAGGAGACCTTGTGATGATTGATAAACTTTCGTATATCACATGGACGCCAGGTACCAGAATTATCTGTTTAATTCATCCATCTTTTGATCTATCCATCCATTCTCCCTTCTTAGTGATCTATATTCTGTCCCTTTGTCCATTCATCTATATCTATTCATCCATTCAACTAACCATTATCAGTTCATTTGTCTATCACCTATTTTTCATCTTTTAGCCATTTAGTGGCAAAAGAAAAGTGGTTGTTGCTTGGTCACGTCCTACTCCTAAACCAAGTGTTCAAAAGAGAAAATCAATACAAACTAAAACTATTAATGTCCAATAAATATATTGTCATATTATATCATGTACTATAGTAATAGTTAGTGAGTGCAGAATTACCTAAATCATTGAATTATGAAATTATATCTTTTCCCAGATCACCTAGTTAATCTATCAGAGTTGGTCAATACTTATTCTTATCTAAGAATAGATCGTTTTGTCTCTGACATCTAGATGCTTATTGCTCAATTATGTCATCACACATATGGCCTCTTCCTTCACATGTATTAAATGTCTGCATGGGACCCGGAGGCAACAAGAAGTGACTAAAGACGGGAATATTTCTCTGGGAATATTGCCACAGGAATTAGTATATTATATATTCATGACAACTTTTGATCAATCAATGGGTGGAGAAATAATTCTAATATGCAAAATTCAACTATATTATCATTTCTCATTTTTGCTTGACTTTATCTTAATGCAACTCGAGCAAATCCATGCAGTAGTTGGTGGAATGTCCCATAATCACTGCTGGACTAAAAAAAATATATATAATACTTTTTAGACTATACAATAAAGTCTAACTTTATTATAACAGGGTTAAATATTAATTGCCATATTGCTATATACTTCCAGAGACGTGATAAGGGTGATATCATTACATTCAGTGAGAGTGGTGATTGAAGTAATCTTAAATGTCTACACAACAGCAAAGTCAAGCAACAAAGGAAAAAGATATGACAAGTGGTAAGAACCAAAGAACAGTACCTATGATATTTTAAAGTTTAGAGTTTAATTAACTGTCCATATCTCATCCTAGTACTCTACTTTCTTAGCTAGTAATTAGTTAATATAGTATCATAGATTTTATTAAGATAACTTATAATGAGTGTTGTAAATTAAACAACACTTGTACAAACTATCTTAAATTTCACTGAATAACTATGACAAAATGTAATTGCAGTGAAAATTAAATTTATAGTATATATATATTATTGTGATGATTATTATTATTATTATTATTATTATTATTATTATTATTATTATTATTATTATTATTATTATTATTATTATTATTATTATTTATTATTATTATTATTATTATTATTATTATTATTATTATAGGTAGATTGGATAAGATCATTCACACAAAACTTGTTGATCCTAATGATGTAGATTTACAGCTGGTTCCTATCTGTTCTAAGTGGCATCAATTTGGCAGTGCTTTTAAATTACCCTTTGATTTTTTAGTGGAATTAGAAGAAAGCAATTATTCAAATAAAAGGCGACTGACGAAAGTCATTAATAAATGGCATCAAAAAGACTCTGAAGATAACGTTTTCGTAACTGGGATACAGTTCTGAAATTGTGAAGGACCTTTGATTGATAATTTGAAACATGCAATGGAAATATATGAGTGGCTAGGTAAAGAGGAACAACTTGCTAGGTATGAGAAAGAACCAGATAAATATCAATATGATATTCCACCAGATCATACATAATATTGTCAAACTCTGAACACTTTACATGCTGGATACATAAAATAGCAAACCATTCCACTTTAATGAGCTAATTTAGATCTTTTATTGTTATTTTGCACATATGAAATAATATTTTCTCTTTTGTACATGATACATTAGTTTTGTTTTGCAAATAAAACAGTCTAGTTTTGTCTAAGCACTTCCTGGTAGAGACTTCTAATTGATATTGTATGAAACTACTTCCCCTTTGCTCTTTGCTTAGAATGTAAAGTTGTAAGGAACTGGTACAATGTAACATGTCACCTCATTGTATGCATAGTAGCTATAATCATTATTGTACATACCTACAACCAATGTCCCATATGAATTCTATTTAAACAAATTGAAAATTGGAATCATGGAATTATGAAATTATATATTTTCCCAGACTACCTACCTAGTTAATCTATCAGAGCTCAGAGCTGGTCAATACTTATTTTATCTAATAAATAGATCATTTTGTCTCTGGCGTCTAGATGCCTATTGCTTAATCAGATACTATGACATCATGTGACTTCATGATGACATAGTATCTGATTATCTGATCTCTCATGCAGACAATTCATTATCAAATGAATTGTCTGCATGAGAGACAATAAGAAGTGACTAAAGACGGGAATGTTTCCATAAGAATATTGTCACAGGAATTGGTAATTATATATTCATGACAACTTAGATCAATCAATGGGTGGAGAAAATAATTTGAATGTGGAAAACTAATTATTATAATTAGTGTCAACTATTATAATCATTCCTTTATTTTGTTTGACTTTATCTTAATGTAACTCGAGCAAATTCACGCAGCAGTTGGTTGGAATATCCACATCATCACTGCTGGACTAAAATAAAATTATAACACTTTTCAGATTAAATAACACATGCCTAACTTTATGATAATAGGGTTAAATAATTATTGGTGTTCACACAGGGTTCATCCCATGAGATCAACTCTCACATAATCAACTCTTTTGATCAATCCCAGAGATCAACTCCTTTTGAACAATTAGTAAATAGTGTCATACTCTTTGAACAATTATCACACTTAGCTTTAACACCAGTTTCTTTGAGCAATTAACTTTAGCATATCAAAGTCTGGTCATAGCTCCACAAGTATAAAAGCTCTCAATTCCACGCGGTACAATTACTGGTGAAGGCGTGAACATTACAGTGGAGACGTGTATCATTACATTCAGTGGAGAGTGGAGATTGAAGTAATCTTGAATGTCTACACAACAGCAAAGTCAAGCAACAACAAAAGGAAAAGATATGACAAGTGGTAAGAACCAAATAAACAGCACCTGTGATATTTGAAAGTTTATGATATTTTAAACCGTAGTAATCTACTTTCTTAACTAGTAATTGTAATATTATAGATTTGATTAAGATAACTTATAAGGAGTGTTGTTGTAATAGTAAACTTTACGACTTTAATTGAAAACAATACTTGTACAAAACTATCTTAAATTTCACTGAATACTATGAAAAATGTAATTGCGTAAAAAAATTTAATATAGTGTATGTATTATTGTAATTATTTATTATTATTATTATTATTATTATTATTATTATTATTATTATTATTATTATAGGTAGATTGGATAAGATCATTCACACAAAACTTTTGATCCTAATGATGTAGATTTACAGCTGGTTCCTATCTGTTCTAAGGGCATCAATTTGGCAGTGCTTTTAAATTACCCTTTGATTTTTTAGTGGAATTAGAAGAAAGCAATTATTCAAACAAAAGGCGACTGACGAAAGTCCATTAATAAATGGCATCAAAAAGACTCTGAAGATACGTTCGTAACTGGGATACAGTTCTGAAAATTGTGAAAGGACCTTTGATTGATAATCTGAAACATGCCAATGAAATATATGAGTGGCTAGGTAAAGAGGAACAACTTGCTAGGTATGAGAAAAACAACCAGACAAATATCAATATGATATTCCACCAGATCACACATAACATTGTCAAACTCTGAACACTCAGTTACATGCTGGATACCTAAAATAGCAAACATTCCACTTTAATGAGCTAATTTAGATCTTTTATTGTTATTTTGTGAATATGAAATAATATTTCTCTTTTGTACATGATCATTATTTCAAAACAATAGAGCAGTCTAATTTTGTCCCAAACACTTCCTGGTAGAGACTTCTAACTGATATTGTTAACATGTATGAAACTACTTCCCCTTTGTTCTTTGTTTGAATGCAAAGTTATAAGGAACTAGTCGTGATGTAAGATATAGCCTCATTGTATGCACAATAGCTATAACCATAGTGTACTATATACCCTATAACTCAATGTTCCATAATGAATCCTATTTAAAACAAATTTTATAAACAAGCCACAAGGCTAACCCAAGTCTGATGACTGGGAACAACTCTCTTTGATGTCAGATATAAATGACTCATGTTTATAGTATGTATGATAATTATGGGTGTGTCTAAAGAATAAACAGAGCTATGAATATTTAATTACCTGAGTCATCTTCAGGATGTCTGTGTGTCCTTACCACTCATCTCGATGGAGAGCAGTGACACAACATGTCATTAATTGTATGAGAGGAATTGATCTCATTAGAGGATGTCTTGTAGAGTCTTCCCCGTCTTGTGTGGTATGTCCCAGTAAGTATGAAATGGATTCACATTTAGAGGGGTAGGTCCATGCTTTGAAATGTTTGAAAAAATGACAAATATCATTTAAATGGACAGTTAGGATGGATCCACATCACAAAATAGACAAATAATATTAATAGTAGATTAAGTTTAAAATGATTATTAAATAACTCTAATACAAACACAAAAAAGTGTTCTTTATACTTACAAATTTTAGTGTTTTTAATATAATGTTTTGATATGTTTCCCTTATTATTAAAATGGGTCACATATGAATACTTAGAAACAAGATTTCAAGGAGATGTGAAATTTTATCATTTACTATGTTTCTTATAATAGGTAAAGGATCAAAATGGTCTCTCCCACGTTCTCACAAATATCCTTGTCTCATGGATAAAGAATTTAATTGCATCCAAACCTCAGGACAAATATATCAAGTTAGCACACCTCTTAAGTTATGTATGATGGTTATCTACATACTGAGAGAGAAGAGGGAAAAAGAAGCTCTTATTAGTGGTCCTTTTAGTAATATATCTAGTATGTCATGGTAAGTAAGTAAATTTACAAATTAACAAAGTGTCTGTCTTATGAGGAAACTGCTCTTGTCCCAATGATAATATTTTATTATTTTAACAATAAACCTTATATTGAGAACATCTTCTATTCCTTGGAAATGTCTTTATAATAAAGACAGTTTGTTAGGCTTTTCTAATACTGTAGTATATTATTAGTATATTATTCAATCTATTATGGATAGGTTATATATTAAAGATACCAATGTGTCCACACTAGATCTAGAGGAGATAATTGGGGAATAATATAATGGTTTATACATTATATTAGACATTGTACTCCCTTGTCTCATTCAGGTAACACAGGTATTTGAGAACCTAACTATGAGGGCAGTAAAATCTCCAGACCCTCAAGTTTCATACTACCAGATCCAGAAACCAGACTCTTAGGGACTAAAGTCTTCTACTTAGATATCCAAACACAACCTACTCAATACATTGGCACTTTGAATTGGTAAAAATGGTGTCCATCTCAAAGTCTCTTGTGAGAAAAATAACATTAATCAATACATCTTGGAGAAGAAAGGGAAAAAAGGACCCGAACCGGACTGGACGGAGACGGATTAAACCTGTATTTATATATTCCATATCCTGTAAAGGTGGGGGGGGGGGGGGGGCGGGGGGGGGGGGGGGGGGGGGGACTTACCAATTTGAGTGGGGGGGGGGTGGTGGGGGGGGGGGGTAAAGATAGGGTTTCGGGGGGGGGGGGGGGGGGGGGGGGGGGGGTGGGGGGGGGGGGGGGGGGGGGGGGGGGGGGGGGGGGGGGGGGGGGGGGGGGGGGGGCCTCTTTGCGGCAGCACTGCATGAGAAAGTGGAGGAAATAAAGAATAAACGCGAACAACATTTTCAAAATGTGAATTATTATTATTAGAGTGTTAATTTTCCTTACATATATTTTTAGGTTCAAAGTTATAAAAATTCAGGAAGAGAGAGCTCGTACATGGAGAAAGCAAAGAGAAATGCAACATGTGACAGCTTTAAATACTAGCTTTAGTATATTACATACAATTGTATAGTCGGCCATTTTGTATATTCCATTATGTACTTCAATGTAATATGTTATTAAGAATTTTTTTGAGTCATAGATCAAATCAATCTATTACATCAATTATCTATCCATTATATTAATAACTAGATCCATTACGTCAAGTAATATCTCCATTATTTATATCTCCAGAACAATACTTGATAGTAAAGAAGTTGCACAAAACAAATTCTCAAATAAACAAGGAAGAAGACAAAGATAGAGAAAGGTTTGTTGACTACGCCTGACAAAAATGTATTAGTGCCAACTCATCTAAACAAGTTATAACTAGTTTAACAATTAATTAGAAACATAATTAGGCAAATAAATTGCTATATTTACATGTCCAGTCATGATGAATGTTCCGTGTAATAAGTTGTTTAGTTTTTATTTAAGTTTTTATAGTTTTTCGTTATCTATAATATTGTTCACTCTAGAGGTAGATTAGGCTTGAAATGCTAATTGACTCATAGAAAGGATGTTCTCTTTTGAGGATATCAGTTATAGATAAGATGGTTGATGATTATAATTGTCATTATTACCATATTTATTTATCATCCTGGGTTCTTGTACTATAGCTTCTATTCTGGGATCTCCATTAATTCTGTATCAATGACATTTTCTGTTAAATGTACACCGTATATTTGTAGCATTTGATAAATGAGTAGAGAGAAAGAGCACTTTGAGCTGTCACAAAATTCCATAATATTTCAATCTGTTCTAAATACTACTGCCTTTGTATTTGTAGTTACCAATACTCTGTGTGGCCAAATAATTATAAATAATCATTCCGAATACCTAACATTTGTGGATTGACATCTTTGGATGGTTTCTGATAAATGTACTTGTTTATATTATGTCAGTAAAATAATGACAGTAATGCTTGATATGTAACCAGCTGGTCCAGAAAATGCGTTAATTAAAGTTATAAAATTGCTTAGAAATAGGTATTATATTAATATTATACTTAATATTTTAGAGTATAGGGACTAAATCATACAATATTAAACAAATTAGATTGATAAAGTGACACTAAACAATGATGTTTTTTAGGACCAAAGAACAAAGGTTCTACTTCGATATTAACTGACAGTCGATGTCTTCACTGTTTGGGACCTTACTCTACAGAACTTCACAATGTCAATATCAATCCTGGGTTTATAAGTAAGAAAGATGATCAAATTAATTAATGACGCATACTTTCTCTCTCTTTCTCTTTTTAGTTGACAAGAGACATAAAAAGAAAAATTCAAAGCTTGGAGTTGTTGTGGCCCGTGGTTACCGTAGCACACTTCAATTCATGAAGAACACCTCAGGGACAGGGTAGTTATAACTACTTAATATGTTCTCCATAAATGTACTTTATAAGATACACCCCACTCACTAACCACTAGTGTCCTTCATTGTAATGTACTGTGCAAACATTTCATTGTTCATTTTTATCTATTAGATGTACTATTGGTCAACATATTTGGAGACCTCACAAATCTAGTAAAGCTCATTCAAACTTAGCACTAGTGACAAGATAGCAGAGAAGATATTGTCGTCATGGCAACAAGTACTCCATAACTCTGAATAGTTATTGTAATATATATATAGCACATGTTATAATTGTGATGCCTTTTTATAAGAAATATTTGGTTACTCCCAAAACTTACCCTTGTGGTTTTTACTAAGCAAACATTTCACTTGCAAAGCTACTGACTGGTATTGAAATTGAAAAAATGTCAGATAACAACGTAACGTTTGATAAATAAAATTACACAGATGTGTATACTCCCTGTACAATATCTTTGTATATTTACACTTTTACAGATGATATAAATAAAATCATTTGTACCAAAGATGTTGATCCATATGACGTCATTGATCAACTAGCTGATATCAGTTCTAACTGGTATTCACTGGGGTGATGCTCTTAGAGTTGACTTCATGATCTAAATAGCTTACAACCAAGGAATGATTCAGATCAAGTACGACTTAGTAAAGTTATACAAATCTGGTTATAAAACTGCTGAGAAGACAAATTGGGCTGTTATACTGGAAGCTGTGAGGGACAGATCCTTAGAAATGAGAGAAAGGGGAGAGAAATACGTGGAATGGTTGTCTAAAGACCCTCAATTTACTAAGTATATGGAGAAACCAAACAAATTTAAATGTTAGTATGTAAGTGTGTGTAGTAGATATTGGAAGACTTTTGAAAATAAAGTTTTTGTTAATTGGTTTTTAATTTCTATCCAAAATTTCAATAATTAACTAATTATATAAATGAAATTATAGCATTATTTACATGTTTACATGAACTTAGTTTTTATTATAACATTATTATAATCTATTATTAAAATACGATTTAAAAACCTTTTGTTTGTATGATATTGTCCACATGAATCCATCAAGTGAGCAGGGTCAGTTGTCTTAGAGGTAGTAAGTACACTTCATTATGTGGTTACTCACTCAACTATTGACTGAAATACACATTATGTCAATGTCAACAGTTTTCCCGAGAACCATTTGAACTACATATATCTGTCCATTTGATATGTGTAATAATTGTATTAGAGAGATGCTCAAATGTATCATATAAGAACATATCAAGACATGCTTTTAAATCAGATCAATGTATAAGCTTCGTCCCCATCTACCTACACTCGTGTATAGGTCTGGAATGAGGACTAATCCAGCGTACTGATCTTTGACACCTTTCATTCAACACAGATACACATTAACTGGGCAGTTATTCTTTCTTTTGGAGCATATTAAAATATCTTTTTAGTTGTACTATTGTACTCGTAGGTGTGTCAACTATATAATTTATTAATGATAAGGTATTTAATTTTAAGGGACTCATTGTAGCCCACACCCTACAACAGAGTTTGGGCCCTGATTTTGTTTACTCCTACAGACCGAGGCAATAAAACGAGGTTTTCTGAAGAAATGTCACGTAAGTTATCGTTTACATATATTAGGGTACTGTAGTGTTGTATGATATCCAGAATTCGTGGTCCTGTCTGTGCCTCGCGTTTATTTAACTTGTAGGCGATAGCAACCCTTTTGTTTACGTGTTTAGATTTGGGATAGGGGGCCTTCTTGTAAAAGGCAAGCATATCTTTGGACTACATTTTTTACGTCGCCCTATTGAAAGTGGAGTGGAAAAGTCTGCTTGCTAGACTAGTACTATAATATACACGGGTGTTTATTAAGTATGTACCAATCAGTTATACTAACTTTATAGTATCACTATTCATAGGATGCTGAAAACATCACCTGACTTAACTTCAATTATAGTCTACATTACCATAGATACTCAACCTGTGCTATAACAACACTAAAATGACAAAATTAATATTTTTTATAAATTTTAAAAATATGCTAACAAATTTTCCCAATTTATGATAATTGATTTAATAATTCTATGGACACTGTATATCAGTATATTAGTATATTAGTGTGTTAAATTGTGGTAGGGACATATGAAAAGTGATAATGTTTTCAGCTAAAACTTTCATACTTTGACCATATATGGATGGTGCTAATACCTCTAAATTTTTTTTTTTGTGGTATAATTATTTTTACTACAAATCAATTAGTAACCAGGAAGTGTATATACAGAGAAGATCCTTAAGCATGCTATTTTAAAGCAGTATACTGTTAGTTTTAACATAGCATATTATGTTAGAATGATACTCTATTGCAGTTTATATGAGTGATTATTGAAAATACTTTAGTCAAAGGAAAAATGTCTTAGAGTGCCAGTTTTACGGACACCATACTTAAATGTGAAATTAATAATAAATAATAAATAATAATAATACTAATAATAATAATAATAACTAATAATACAATAATGTAAATTTTGAGTTTTGTTTTATCCTTTTCACCTACGGATTTTGAGAATATGATCAATGTTTGAACCTTATAATCTTATTAAGTTTCTTTTGGAATAAACTTTCACGACTTTTTTTTTTTTTAGAGTGAAGAGTTTCTTTTAGGATCTTTGTTTCTTTCGGCACTTTTTCTTGGGGCTGGCTTCTTAGTATAATGTTGAATCTGAAATACAAAGTATTTTTATTCCTTAATGACAATGTTTGAGTAGAACTGAGACATCACTTAAACTGTAAACAGATGTGCATTAATTAGGATTGTCAAGTTCTCTTTTGACTTTTGAGATGTGTTGAGCTGGAAGGGGTGGGACATATAACCTATGAGAGGAAGTGATTTCCGGCCATACCCAGAAGTAATCCCAAGAAGTCACTTCCTCTTTAAAGGTATGTATTGAACTCCCAATGAAGTACAATCTTCTCTTTTTACAATGTATAGATTCAAGGGACATTGTGTTACTTTGAAAACACTTCATAATCTCGTTAACTATTAAAATTATATAATTATTTTTTATACAGATAATATACGTGATATCATTTATACAAAGGAAGTTGATCATAATGATGTGAACTGATCAAACTAGTGGGACTTAGTGCCAAGTGGTTACACTATCAGGTAAAGCTTCAGGGGTGGATGACAATGAAACGAGACTCTTTAGAAACAAGGCAATAATACTAACAATGTCAAGGCTTCAGAAAGTTGTCTCGGCTGGGCATAATGATACTAACAAGTACGCAATGGGATACAGTCTTGAAAGTTGTGGAAGGACGTTTTGGTTAGGAATTTGAAAGTAGATGGTGAAATACGTGATGGCTTGCACAAGATCCTCATTTACTAGATATAAGAAGAAAACCAGAATAAATACCCTCGTCCATAGTGCAGTGATAAAAGATGACATGTCCAGATTGCTAAATACTTTTGAGTGCTGACTAACTGTTATAGTAAACTATTTGTAATTATTTAGGTCCTCCCTTTTTGTTTTTATTTTAGAAAATGTTTGTAGTGTGTTTTATTTAAAAGTTATTAATAACAAGGTGGTAAGCTCTTCATTTTGACATATCTTTTGTGTAGGACAAATTAAATGCTTTTATTATATCTTATTAAGTACTTTAATTAGTTGTTGTTCAAATCATAATAGAAAGAACATGAGAGAGATATGATTTACCAAACAATTAAAGTAAACAATAAGAAATAATGATAAAAGTATTTTTTTCAAAACTTTATATTGTTGTATGTTGTTAATGTTGTACACAACAGTCTAGTTTGGGTCCCAAGACACCATCCACAAGTGCGAGATGGATGTCTAGTTTCTATACTAAGAAGCATTGTGTTAATTTTTGAACAGATTTTAAAATCTTTTACTAATTCATTAATTATAAAGCCATGGATAACATTTCTTTTAGCAGAGTATTTATAATAGCCCAAAAGTAACAAGAAACCTGACATTTTGTCCATCTATTCTGCTAAAAAGAAAACGTTTTTTTAAAAATTGTATGTCATACATGATTTTCTAGCAGAAATTGTAGGTAAGCCTTAAATTTAAACACAATTTGTAGTGGAAAATAGGTAGTAATGAGAGCAAAGCTACTTAATTCCATGAATGCTTATTATAGATACAAATAAAATTATTTGTCCTGGATTAAAGTTCACAGCAGGTCGATTTTAATGGAGACAATTTAATAAGATTAATTTTTAAATAGCGCTTGAATGGGTTTAAAATTTCAATACATTTTCTGACAATATTCAATACTAATATTAATATATGGCGAGGCAGGACTCCATTTGGCAAATTGGCCCAACATGCACTTGATTAATAAAAGCATAGTGCATGCTACTCAATTTTTTTATTGTATATATCAGCAGTGTATAGAATACTCTCACTTTTTCTCCTACCCCTCTTAATTACAATGTGATGAGGGTCATGAACTGTCAGTCTTCACAAGAGAGTGCTTAATTTTTAGTCCCTTACATATGAGTTGCTGTAGCTTTATTTGTAAAGATAAATGTTAGAATATAGCATGATACTGCCATTGCCATTATATGGTTGATTATAAAAAAAATGTGCTTTAGTTAAAAGAAAAGGTTTAGAGTACCAGTTTATAAAACGGCCTACTTATGTATGAAATTAATACAATAATGTATGTTTTATATCTTTTTTGCTTTCACTTGTGCAGCTACATGCTGGAAGCTTTGAATCTTACCACGCTTCTCAAGACTCTCATCTTTTTAGCACAATGAGTTTCTTTTGGTGCCTTCATTGCTTTTGGGCACTTTTTTTCTTGGGGGCTGGCTTCTTCTTAGGACTTGGTGTCTTTTTCTGGGGGACTGGCTTCTTCTTAGTACTTGGTGTCTTCTTCTTGGAACCTGGCTTTGGACCTGGCTTCTTAGTGTAATGTTGAACTGAAATTTGGGCAAATCATTTTTTGCCTTTGTATTGCTTAAGGACAACGTTTGATAGAAAACTCAGACATCACTTAAATTTGTAAGAGTTATGCCGTCTTCGCCTACTCGAATATTAAACGCGTTCGCTTACGGATATCGTAATATTCTAATTAAACAAACATTGTGAATTTACAAATTACAAGTAAGCTAAAAGGGACTGAAACGATTTAAGTAATATGAAGGAATTTAGGATAAATGATGATTAAAGAGTGTACAATTAATATTAAAGTAAGCAATGATTAAAGGAATTTATAAGTTAATATTTGAGGTATGCTTGCTACATAGTCTGATAAAGAGATTACATTACTGCTAAATCTTTCTTCGAGTTTCTTAATGTATTTTTCACTGATGAAGTGGACATACACTTGCTGTTAGCTTTTGCATTAAAACCTTTGTGCGGACTTGTTCTCTCTGAAATTTAGTTTCTCTTTTTAGTGTTGTTAGTGACTCTATATATATTCTCTGTTGCCACAACAGTTTGTTAGTTGTTGTGTTGTTGTTGTTGTGTGTTGTAGTTGTTTGTTGTTGAACCTGTATTATTATAATAAAATGTCAAGTAAGCACATCTGGACAATACCAATTGTAAACATATGTGTATTAATTAAAATCAAATGATAAACTATCAAGTTCTCTCATTTGACCATAAACCTGTGTGAGGCTGGAAGGGGTGGGGCAAAGCGTTCATAAAAGGAAGTGATTTTCTGGGCAAGTAAATCTGGATTCATTTCCTCTTCAAAGGTATAGATATAAACTTCTCATGAAGTGCAGTATTTCTTACTGACACTGCCTCATTTAAAATGCATATACCTTCAAGGTACGTTGTGACATATAAACACTTCTATCTCAACAATTTTATATATAATTATTTTTTATACAGATAATATACGTGATATCATTTTATACAAAGCTAGTTGATCATAATGATGTGGCTGATCAACTAAGTGGACTTAGTTTCAAGTGGTACACAATAGAAACTCTTTCAGAGTGGATGACAATGAACTAGACTCTTTAGAAACAAGCAACAGAAGAACATTCAAAGGCTCCAAAGGGTGTCAGGTTTATGGCATGATGATACTAAGAATACCCGTACTGGGATGGCAGTTTTGAAAGTTGTGGAAGGACATTTTGTTAAGAATTTGAAAGTAAGCTGGTGAAATACGTGAATGGCTTGCTCAAGATCCTCAATTCACTAGATATAAGAACCAACCAGATGTTACCTCGTCCATAGTGCATTGATAAAAGACGACATGTCCAGATTGGCTAAATACTTTTGAGTGCTGACTAACTGTTATAGTAAAATATTTGTAATTTTTTAGATCCTCCATTTTTTTTTTTTGTTTTAGAAAATTTATTTGTAGTTGATGTTTTTATTAGAAGCTTCTATACTTAAGAAAGCATTTTGTGTTACATTTCCATTTTTTTGAACAGATTTAATCTTTACTAATTCATTAATTATAAATCCATGGATAACATTTCTTTTAGCAGAGTATTATAATAGCCAAAAGTAACAAGAAACCTGATTTTTGTCATCTATTCTGTAAAAAAGAAAACGTTTTTTTTAAAAATTGTCCTGAACTACGTCATCCATGATTCTAGCAGAATTATGCAGATAAGCTTAAATTAAAATACAAATTTGTAGTGGAAAATAGGTAGTAATTGAGAGCAAGATACTTAACTCCATTGAATGATATTATAGATACAAATGAAAATTAATAGTCCTGAATTGTACTTAGAGCAAGTTAATTTTTCAAGGTTAAAATTTAATAATTCAAATAGCGCTTGATGGGTTAAAATTCATAACTAATTTATTTTGTTAATTTTATAAATATTAGTCTAATATTAATATTAATATTAATATTAATGTATGGCAGACTTTATTTGGCAAATTGGCTCAAAATCATAAAATCATTTGATTAAATAAAGTGTGCTCAAAATTTTTTCTCTGTATCAGAATACTCTAGACCTTTCTACTTTTTCTCTACCCCCTCTTAATAAAGTGATGAGGTCATAACTATTAGTCTTTACAAGAGAGGACTGAATTTTTTTAGCCCTACATGTGAGTATGCTGTTAGTTTTATTGTAAACATAAATGTTAGAATATAGATGAAAAATGATACTTCATTGCAATTATATGATTGATTAAAATTTACTTTAGTTAAAGAAAATGTTTAGAGTACCGTTATAGAACAACATACTTATATTTATATGTGAAATTAATACAATAATGTATGTTTATGAGTTTTCTTCTTTTCATTTTCACTTGTGCACCTACAATGCTGGAAGTTTTGGAAGCTTCGGAAGCTTGGAAGCTTCGGAAGCTTGGAAGCTTTGGAAGCTTCGGAAGCTTTGGAATCTTTATCACGCTTCATCAAGACTCTCATCTTTTTAGCACGATGAGTTTCTTTTGGGGCCTTCATTGCTTTGGGCACTTTTTTCTTGGGGCTTGGCTTCTTCTTAGGACCTGGTGTCTTCTCTTGGGGTCCTGGCTTCTTCTTAGGACCTGATGTCTTCTTCTTGGAGCCTGGTTTGGGACTGGCTTCTTAGTGTAATGTTGAACCTGAAATTTGGGCAAACCATTTTTGCCTTTGTATTGCTTAAGGACAACGTTTGAGTAGAACTCAGACATCACTTAAATTTGTAAGAGTTATGCCGTCTTCGCCTACTCGAATATTAAACGGTTCGCCTACGGATATCGTAATATTCTAATTAAACAAACATTTTGAATTTACAAATTACAAGTATAAGCTACTGAAACGAAAGGGACTGAAACAATTTAAATAATAATGGAGGAGGTTAGGATAAATGATGATTAAAGAGTGTACAATTTAATGTTTAAAGTAAGCAGTGATTAAATAATTATAAGTTTAATATATTGAGTATGTCTGCTACATAGTCTGATAAAGAGATGACATTACTGTTAAATCTTTGAGTTTGAGTTAATGTATTTTCATTTTATATAACAACTATATATTTAGAAACACCTTTTCCATCATTTTTTTAATCATTTAATACACAACTAACTTAAAAAACCCATTACTACTAATATTATTTTTTGCAGATTTTGTGAATTTTTCTGCTACAATATATATATTTGACAGAAAAAAGCAAAATGGAAATTTTACAGTTAAATTGAAAGGTGTTAAAACTATATGTAAATATCTCGTTAATCAAAAACTCAAGTTTAAGAAAATCCGAAAGTGTCACTTTTATTAGCGTCATATATGCTCTGGTTTTATTCTTGTTTTGTGCGTGTATTCGATGTCTATGGATCTTCTAACTAGTCAGTTTGTTCTAATATGCTAAAGAACACAACAACATGCGTCATCTTTCAATACATAACTGAATGGCTGAACTGTATGACTTGATACCAAGTTCTAGAACACTAAAAGTAGGAGCACCTCATTCAGGATTTATCATTAAGTAAAAAGACCTACTTCAAAGTCATTGGCTTAAAACCATGTAGTTATATAATTCCTTAATGCTATTTATGTTTGAATATTTCTATACTAAAATCAGTTATAAGTCCCAAATGTTTCATTTAACAAGATTTAGTAACAAATTAAATGAGTGGTTCAATTAATTTATATTGAAATTCTTGTAAACATTATATAATGTATTATTATAAACAAAATATGTTGACAACATGTTGATCAATAGAAGTGAGCTTGATTTTTTAAACACTGTGAGAAATTTTTATCTCGAATCTGTTTACTTCACACTACCAGGTATAAATTAAATATTAATTTCTGTGGACAATTCTGGTTATATCCATGCATATTGATCTACCACGCACACTTTTATTCAAAGGAAATTATATTAATTCAGATAATAATATGGAGCAATCAGTTGAAGTAAAAATGGGGTCTCCTTTCTGAACTTCCTCATCATGACCTAACTAGCAGTAATAATTTACAATAAATTGTGAATTATCCCTAGAGGAGATATTGCTGTCAGAATGACCATTGAATGCATATAGATTAATACTGTTTGGACAATGTTTCAGATCTACATATATACACATGCTACCTAGTAGAATATATTCAGTTTCTTATGTTTTTTATAGACCCATATACATAATATCATATATAAAACCCCCTACATATCAAGTATATGCATTAAGAAATGAAATACAGCACTCCTTACTGTTAACTTACCACTATCTGTTACAGAGCATAAAGAGATCATTTATTTCACTGTAAAACTAATATGTTATTTTAACAACTAAATGTTATCATAATATTTATATTCAAACAAAAGTAAAGCGAAGTAAAAAGGTAGTGGATCTTTTACTAGTACTATATGCAATAGTGAATGTACCTTCCACTTTATTATATCACCTTGGGCCTGCAACTCAATAATAAATAATACTTCTTTATTATATAATACCTCAATGGTTTCTTCTGTATTCTTTGAAAGGATGATGGATTTTGAAGATACTGCTTGTACACTTTACTAGGATCACAATCAACAGCTGCATCTTCATCAGTATTGTTTGTTACCTTGATTGTAAAAGTTCCTATGGTAGACAACACAATAATGTAATGCACATAATTGCAATGATTTACTTGACATCTTGCTTGACTTGTTTGCTAAATTTGAAGTAAACAGACTGTCTCTTTAATAGATAAAATTGAACCATGTCTCACCAGAAATAATTAATTAGGGTAAGATAAGGTCTTTATATACTGTCTACTTTTGTGGCAAAGCTCATGTGCTGCTACTCACTATCATGCCACATTAACCACTACAAAGCCTCTATCTAGCTATAATCTATCAAAAAAAAAAAAGAAAAGAAAAAAAAAAAAAAACTAATAATATATGTATTAAAAACCTCTATAATGTATATGTTTTATGGAATATCGACTTCTTGTGAAGTGTACTTTACATGGGTGGATTACTAAAGAAATGTAGAATATACGTGAATTACTTACTGTATAATTTGTGGGTATGTAAAAGTAGAACATATTGACAAATTACACAGTGAGTATTCAAGAATTCTATATTCCATAGTAATCCATCTATGTAAAGCTACAAATTATAGTTTAAAATGACATATTAATTTTTACAGTGTATTCATTATAAACATATTGCACCTCCCATCTCTTCAAAAGTCTTGAGTATAGTTTTTTATTGAAAATCACACTACATATATACTCTTTAGCAGAAGTAATCTTGGAAATTTGTGAATTATTGTCATGTGTAATTAAAAAAAGTCATGTACAATGCCAGGTACTACATAGTGAACTACGTTATATATATTATTGTACCTCCCATTTCTTGGTCATGACCAAGAATTACTATCACTATAGTTACTTTTACTCAATAATTGTAATCTTTACTATAACTGTTATCTATTACTATTATCAGATGCTCTCAATAATAATAACACACCAATATCTTATCATTTATAGTATATCTACTGTACAACTAACAAGTTCTTTTAGACCATGTGTGTATAAACAAGAGAGTGATACTCTATACCTTAAAAGGATAGGAAGTTCAACCAATAGTTCTTTTGTGGTTTGTCATATTTTTTAATGGACAACTAATTTAAAAACCAATTACTACTAAATATTATTTTTTCACACAGATTTTGTGAATTTTTTCTACTACAATGTATATATTGTTGTATTTGGCAGAAAAAAAGCAAAATGAAAAGTTTACAATTACAAAAGTTGTTACACTACAATTATTATTCTACATGTAAATTAATGTTTTTCTGTAGCAAGAGTTAAGCCTTGACAGCAATAATATCATCATCTTCAATTCAGACATTGAGCTTTGTATTTTGAGAAGATATCGGGTTTGCTCAAAGTGATCTCTGACCACATCAGAAACGTCTTTGATACCTGTCCCGAGGCTTGCCAAATTTTATACGAGTTGGCCTGTCCAATGAATTAATTATAGTACGCAGGTATAAAATATAGTTTGTCAATATTTCTTCCAGTGATCTCATCAATCAAAAACTCAAGCTTAAGAAAATTCGAAACCAAGCATCACTTTGATTTGCATTCGGAGAAGAACGTTTCCCAAAATAATCCTCCCACTTTTTTCGTCATCTTTAATACCATCTAATACTATCATCAGATCACTCTTGTCAGGTGTGGCAGACATAATTGTCCTCAATATCAATGACTTCTACATAACATTAGAGGTATATGTAACCAAGTGACTTTTAATTATTAATATTATTTACCTCAGTGTCATTGTTGAACAGGGTGGTATAGGCTCATAACTGGTTTTGTGTCTTGTAAATGGTTGGTTTTTGTGACTATATAAAAAAAAATAATAACAAAATAAGTTGTGATAAGTCCTTGTGTTATCTACATAAACATGTATTATGGATCACAGTAACAAGCTAAATGATCATAAGTAATATGTATATAATATTTAATATGAGTCAATGTACACTCGCTCGTACAAGGTACCCATCTCCACCAATTGATGTGAACGTGAGGGCCTTGTGGTTTCCTGTCACTTATTAACTTAGATGCGTTACGAATAACTCCATCTCTTGTCAGCTCGAGAATCTCATTAACTTTTTTTTAAAGATGCATATTTCTTTATATTATTACAGAGTACACCTGTCCATTTCCCGCCTTCTGATGAACTACCAAAGCGGGATCTCTCAAATTTGTTTGCATAAGCAATAATGGTGAAATCATGACTGGGCATAAAGGATGGTAGGTCAATCACAATTTTGTTGAAATTTGATCTGTTTTCACAGATATTAGAGATTCCTTTAAGCAGCAGTCAAAAAGAAAAACGCTTTCGATTTGAAGACTGTTGCCTTCATAACCAGTTGGAAGTGGCTCGGTTACATTTTCAAAAGGGATTGGCTCTTTTTGATCATGAAAACCAAAAAAAAACCTTTATTGTTGTCTTTACTAATCCGCCGATGACCAGCGTAATAGACAACAATCCAATTGATTCAATAGGATAATTATCGTTTTCGAACTGATTTGCGCTTTTCATGTTTGAAGGTGTGTATTTTAACAACCCATATCGCATAATGAGATCTCTGAGAAGTCTTTTCGACTTTCTCACATCATATGGGTCTGTCTTTGATATTGACATCAAATATGACGGCAAAACCAAACTCTTCATCTCTGTAAGTCATTATGCTTCAAACCTTCTGCAGGTGGCGATAGGGAGTAAGAAAAAACATAAAATTCTCCGTTTAACAATTGATATATATAATAATTAATCAAAAAATGTTAACGAACGTAGAATAATGTCTAAAAAATGGCGTTTGAGACTGTGGGTTAATATAGATTTGTACGATAGTGTGTGGCCTAATGTCTGTTAAGTGTACAATGTATGAGATTCATACGTTTTAGGTAGTAATGGTTAACACTTCTGATGATTAGCATTCTTCTTATAACAAAACAAATTTTAATAATCAAAAACATTATGACACATTACTGTTTGAGTCATCAATACTTATTGGTATACTCAATATGATATGATCGTAAATATATATAAGACAAGTCTGGACATTGATTATTGACGGGTTGGGAATGAAATCTAGTAAAACGCTTTTGTCAGGTTAAAAGCAGAAAAAAATATTCTCGTACACTTTGAGTGAAGATATAATTGTATGGATCACCTTAGTGTGAAGCAGCTAATGTTAACAGTGTGACAAAACCCTCTCTTAGTTATATTAATATATGATATATATATATATCTATTATAATATATATATATATATAATATGAACTATATATGTTATGAATCTGATTTGGTCACTCTAGGAATGTGGTAATACGTTAGTGGAAGCCCTAAACCAACTAGGTCTGCAAAGTAATGCTACAGTTTGTTTCACAGCAACATACTAGCAAGGCAATAAACTTTGAAGACAAGATAAGCAGACATATTTAAAACATTAATGATGTGTAAAGATGTCTAAAGCAGTTGGTGAAGGTGAAATAAGATGAAACGTCTTAAGTTAAAGCTAGGTATATAGAATGTAAAGTCGAATCAATAACAACTCTTCTTTCAAAACAAAATGTTACCAATAATATATAGGATAATAGTGAAGTATCTAAGTATGTTGAAGCAGCGGGTTGCGTCATATTTAGTTTAGAAAGAGGCAGGTTGTAGAAAAAAGCTTGGGTTTTCTGATGATCGCATAACGCATGAAAACTCGGAAGGCAGTAACAGCAACAAGCAAGAACTCTGTTTATTTTGTCCTCCAATCTCTGTTAGATATATATATATATATGTATATATATATATACAATAAAACTCATTTAATATTACAATTCAAGTCCAAGTGCAAAGTCCAAAGGATAACTACAGAAATTATGATATAAATGCTAAACTTTTCATAGACTGACTAGAAGTCAAAAGCCACATTTGGTCATTAAATCTACCCTATCCTTTGTGAGTGAATCTGTATATCAATGTTTTCCTAATATTATACTCTATTTATTGCGAATATGATAGTTTGTTATTATATAAGCATGATAGCTAAATATCAGTATACCAAGCAAAGTCAACATTTGCTATACACATAGTAGTATGCATTGGGTAAAAAGTAATGCCCAGTTTACATATAAATGATGGACAACTTACAATATTCTGAGTCGACTTGTTCTATAATAATAGAGAAGAAGATAAAAAAAATGCACAATAATGTAACTTGTATACAAATAAATAAAATCCGATATTTATACTTACGTACAGCCATACTGGGAGACGATTAAGGCGCAATTAGAACAAGAGCAGCAAATATTATAGACAAATTGATATTCGTCGTCCTAAATGTCTTCAGCATCTACCGTAAATACTCTTAGTGTCGTTTAATTAGAAGAAAACGGGCGGGTTTGCGGTGGTAAGTTGCTAACTATAGAGTCGTAAGACTTGACTTTCTGTTTGTCGACTGCGTATTTTATGCGTGGCTGATTGGTATTGAGTCATAAATGTATGCTATATATTAACTGTATGCTTGCACTAAACCATTATACAGGTGACTATCCAACTTTTGATTTTTGACACAAACTATAGCTAGGTATTATAACATTGGGACGCCTTCAATCTATGAATAAAGTATATGGTAATAAAATGAGAGAAAATATAATGCCATTACAAAATGTAATTTTATCACCTCATAGAGACACAATCCTATAGTGGTAAATCATTTTAACACATTAATTTATTTTTTGAATTTTATGTTCAACCCTTAGGTTTTCGAGCTTTTTATGTAGAGATGTACGGAACTGATAAACAAACATACAATGGTGTATATTACCCTTATTGTTTCCTGAGCAACCAGACAATTATAGTAACCACACATAAAAGCAAGTTTGGAGCCCATTCATAATGTTATCTAGTATTTAGACGTAATTAGTCTAGACAGGTAATGAAAAATTAATGAGGAATGGCTCAATAGTGTATAGCATGTGGACTAAATTGTATGACCTATCTTTACTTAACGAAAACTAATTAATACTTAGGAAACCATTAATTGGTATACTATTGTAATTTGTTGGTATGTTGTATGTATTTGACTTGTTTTACTACACTTTACCTTTAAATCACACAATATGGTAATTAAGTGTTTACGGGGATACTTCGTGTGTGAACCTCATGGAACCATTTGTGGCCTTAAAATGATACATTACTTTAATTTTAGCCGTTCTATATAGTTGTGATTTTACAGATACATACACAAATATCTTCTATGTTATTAGTTTTGTCAATTTGTATGGATATTGTACACATACAGCATGAACCAGAATCAGCATGTGAGTACTCTCCAGTTTTCTGAGTTAATTTATTGTTCTGCATCATAGTTACATTGTTGTAATACTTCAAGTTGATATTTACAGAAGACATTGTTATCAGATATATGACTTACTCTCCACGGTACAGTAACTACATACTAGTTGGACAGGTTGTTAATATGGTATTTAGTCAAACTAAAACTACGAGTAGTCCATGTATGAACAAAGATATAAGAAAACTTAAAAAAAGATTTTAATTCAACTTCGTGAAAATAATATTGGTATTATTGAACGTAATTTATAAGTATATAATCCAAAAGTATTACACAAGGAGGTAGCAATGTTCTTTCACTTGTTTAAGCCTACTATGTGGGGTTTATATTTTAAAAATAACAATGAACAAAAGATGAGTAGTCTTGTTTGTGTCCGTTACCAGTTTGTTACAAATGTACTTAATTAAACTTAGAATTATATTTATTATAACAAAAAATTCTCTATAACCTAACAACATTGTATTTAAAATTCAATTTTTGTTTGATAATACTTTAAATTTTTCTTAGAATTAATATAACGTGGTTCATTAGGTACTAAACATTTTGTTTTAATTGCACGTGACAAAATGTAATACGCACGAGTCCTCGTTTTCAAAGAATAACTTCCGCTACAAGACATATATATTACGTGGCGTCCTTTTCAAAAAACAATTATACTAAAGACTCGTTGAAGAGATGGCAGGTAAAAAAATAGGTTTATAAAGTATGATACTTTGTTTGTGAATTGAGTGATATTAATATGATGTATATTCATTTTTAGATATAACTAAATTCTTAGATAAAAAGTACAGTAACCAAACAAAAACCATGTCGTTGATCAGTGGGTGGATATTGATTATAAATGGCATGATAATGGGTACCGCTTTGAATCTATCTTTGGGTACCTAGAGGGAACTGCGGTAATAATCCTGGTACAGATCGTGTTCGACTCACTAGTGGTTATAAATCAATGGCATAGTAACAATAAGACACCGAAAATTCCCACTGGTCTAGTGTCGATAGAAGCTGTTGATGGAAAAATGTTAATAATATCATCGTAAAGCACAGCAAATACTGAGAATGGCTGGGCCCAAGTCCTCAATTCAATGAATATATTAATGATGATCACAATCCAAATCCAAATAAGGCCTAACCACCATAACAAGTGGTCTTTGAACTTATCTTCTACTTAATATAATATTGTTGGAACAATTTAATTTATATTTAGAAGTTTTTAGATCTTTTCGTGTAGTTTCCTGTAGTTGAAAAAAAGTTAGCCTTTCCAAGATCCATGAAAGGAGATGAATGAACTTGCAACTTCACCTATATTTGCCACATATCTCGTCCCCAGACTACTCGCAAGCGGAAGTAGGTCGAGTTGTCTGGGGAACGAGTGTTGGTATGCAGTTAGAGGATAGTGTAGAATATGAAATCATTAAATTAAGTAGGTGTGGGAAGTTGGTATTCATGGCTATTCTTCAGAAGTCTGCTGCTCTGACCTAAGCAGTAAATCCAAAGATCGTGTTATTATAAAAAAAACAAGAACAGATAACATCTTGTCTATACTCATAGTTGTAGTTGTGTGCTAAACAAGAGAAATTGGAAATGTAACCAGAGAAGAGTCACAAACAAAAACAAACTATTTTGTAAATTTTTTGTTCTCTTTGAGAGTAAATCCACAAATTTTGTCCACCTTCGTTGATTTTAAAGACAGTAGACATACTCCACGATTTTAAACACTTCAATTTAATGATTCATATTTTCCACACTACCCTCTAATTGGATACAACACCCTAGTTACATTTGTTACTGGGACAATTCGTGTGACCAGACCTACTTTCGCTTGAAAAAGTAGGTCTGGGGGCGAGACGATTTGCTACCCGCAGTCATAGGAGTATCTAGGTCTCTAATAGTACTAGGCTTATTCATTATTCATCATTATTAATTAGTAGTTATTAATAGGTTTAACAATTTTAAACCTTTACTCAACCATGTGCTGTACATTAACTTCTGGTATTGTGGGGTATATCACTACCTAAACCCTGTGGACTCTCTAGATCAACACTATCATCATTTGTATAGGTACAGTACAAGAAAGTAGAAAGAATAATTTCAAACTACTTTGTTATTAATTTACACCTAACCATTTTGATCATTTAATCCTCTAATTTCTCTGTCAATTTCTTCATTGCTGTCATTTCCACTGTCATCTTCCTCACTCTCTGGAACATTGTATGCTTTTGTGATGGACTCACCCACTACTGTTACCATTACTAGAAGCCCAAAGTCTTTAAGAAATAAACAAATTATGAATTTCATTTTGGTTAAAACAATGATTTATTTTTGAAAAAATAGTAATTCATTTTGGTCTGAGCAAGTTTACCGGGCAAAGCCCGTGCTGGCCCAGGTCTAAATACGCCTATGCCCACGTATTTTAGAACCTAATGTATTAATTTTCATGGAAGCATACACTTCCTATGGCATATAAATAGACATATATATACGAGATGTTGTACACACAGTCAACATCTGTCTACACTTATGACATTACCAATGAGAAGACATGACTAGCTTTTGTCAGTACAATATAAATAATATAAATATGTAAATAAATATATATTGATGCACTTAAACATTTAGTACTTTTAATATGTCAGGATTATATTAAGTCATTATAATTGTATATTGAGCTAGCTTTAAAAATGATGCTGGTCATTTATACCTAATGGTTTTACTCCAATAACGTACAAAAATATTTAAATCCAAATTTGACTGGTCCTTGACATAGGAATCATGTACACACAACTCTCAAACTTAGACCAAACCAGCCCAAACTTGATACACGAATGATATAATTGATCATATGATATCAATTAGATTTGTGATTTTAATTTGAAATTAAATTGATGTTAATCTACCAGATATTAATTATTTATCGACAATTATAAGAATCAAAGCAATCTTTGTTGGGTGTGAGCAATTTTATCAAGTGACTTATCAACCTCAGTAAAACTGTCATAACAGTCATGTGATACTTTTCTCCTTCAGTTATTAATATATAATATTTTAGTATAGTTTGTAAGTAAAAATCATGTAAGTCATTGATATTATAGTCACTAAAGTATTTATATGATACAGTCAATGGACATATACACATACACAACATTATTTTTTTAATTCAATCATTGTCTCAGCGTTAAGTTCAAATTAAATCAGCTTTTATCAAATTTGCTATTTAAATAGATATTATATTATTGTTATAGACATTATTATTATATTAATTTATATTATTGTTATAGACATTATTATTATATTAATTTATATTATTTTTATAGACATTATTATATATTAGTTTTATTATTTTTTTTAAAACATTATAATAATAATAATTTCACACAATACACATTATATTATATGTTTGTAATAGTTATTGTAGTATTTACAGCTATCACATAATACAGCTGGTTTATTAAGCATTTCATAACTTTCCCCTCCACCTCGTCCATTTTTCCTTTTAATAAAAGTACCATTGGTTTAAAGTAAGACAAATCCATCCTATAAAATTAATTACAAATATATTATATTTCTATCAATATACAATATTTGATGAATTACATCATGTATTAATTGGAAAATGGATTGAAACTATGTCATATCAATTTCATATTATTTTGTAGCACAAAAGAAAGAATATTTCTGAATTTGCATAACATCTAACTTAATTATAACAAAATGTTCATTTCTACATCTGTATTGTTTATAATTGGTATTAATTGATAGCATAATTAAGTCCCAAAAAACAAAAGATTAAAAACTTCACTTTATATTAGTAGTTTCTGTTATTGCATTACAATAATGATCCCCACTCTAGTTCAATAACTCTAAATATAATTTCCTCATACAACACACCTGGGCATAGGGTCAATCACAAAACATTCTTATTAGAACTATTACTTTATTGGTTTACCATAATGTTATCAATTACTATATCATTACTAACATTCTAATCCTATTGTTTCATGTTTTGTTAGCTAAGACTAGTTGACTTGTAACTTTTATAATTGAAACAAACAACAAAGAAGCTTCTGATTTTTACAATTTATTAAATGATTTAAAAAACTTTCATTTTTCTTATTGACTATATATACATATATATATATATATACAGAGTTATTAAGTACATTAATGTATTACTTTTTATTGAATTGCTATCACTATAGTTACTATTATTCAATAATTGTAATCTTTACTATAACTGTTATCTATTACTATTATCAGATGCTCTCAATCATAACAACACCAATATCTTATCATTTATAGTATATCTAACTGTACAACTAACAAGTTCTTTTAGACTAATGTGTATAAACAAGATGAGTGATACTCTATACCTTGACAAGGATAGGAAGTTCAAACCAATAGTTCTTTTGTGGTATAACATCTGCCCCAGTTCTTTCATACTTGAACTTCAAAACAATTGCACCAGCTACAAAATAAGTCACTATAGCAGATCAAGTAGTCTGTAGAATAAATATGTATAGAGTAGAGCATTGATATCTTTTAACTTACAATATCATTATTATGATTCCTATATAGCCTACACTAACACTATGACCACTACCTCCTGATTCACCAGGGTTATTTGGACCAGTTGGACCAGTTGGAGTGGATGGGTATCATCACCACATGCACCAGGACAAGCACACTTAGTTGTAAGATGAAATACCTGATTAATAAAATGAGATGACAATAAAGAGACCAACTATTACTTTCATAGGTGAGTTGAACTTCATTGTCACCATTAGCTACAAGGCTTGAAGTGTCTGCATTTTGGTCACATTTCAAATAAACTTTTGTTATTCTTTCTAAAGTCAAAATAAACAAACAAGACATATGATGATGTTAAGACTTATACCTGCCTTCTTGACCACTGTCATATTGCACGAAAACATCATCATATCTGAGTCCAACATATACATAGCCTCTGTATTAGGATCTCCCCAGATTGTAAGAATCACCAGTATCGGTATTAGTTTGACAAGCCTATGGTAAGCAGATAATGTTTGAACTAATAGATGGGTAGATTGAAGATAGATAGGACAGATAGACTGTGAGATGAAGAATGAATGAATGAAATGCTAATTTATATGAAAACAAGAGTGACTATAGGATATGTACCCCACATTATATTACTTCAATATTAATAAATAGAATAGTTTAATTAATATTAGGATCTCTAAGACTATAGGAATCATCACTCTCAGTATTACTTGTAGACTATTAATTGGATTAATGAGTAGATGATGATGAATAGATAAATAGACAGATGAATAGATCATGGATATCAAACATTGGTAATGATGATAGGATACCGAAAAAATGGTTTTGTTTCACATCATAAGTGTTAGATGATTCATTGAAGGAGAGGGAGTGGTACCAATTTTTTTAGCTATGAACAGTGATAAGTAGTCTATAATACTCTCTTTTTAGATTATTTTAGGGATGCACTAGCCTCCTAGCTAGCCCCATTGCATTGTTCCTATGTTGATGAGCATTAATAAAAATTTTAGTCAATTCATACTGATCTTTATGCTGTAACAGTAAAATAAAAAAAAAGATTTCTATAACTTTAAAACTAGAGAGTTATGAGAGGCTTAATATATTTGAATGCTAATTCATCCATTGTTATAGTATTTACAACTGTGGATATATAGGCAATTAGTTTTGTATTAAAAGTCTGAAAATTATTGGTAAGACTATTGCCTCGTGTACATAACTGTTTATAACATTTATAAATGACTGATAACTAATCAATGGAAAGCAAAGTAATGAAATGAAAGAACAAAAGAAAAGCATTAAGTCTTAAAATGTAGAGAACAGGTAGACAGACATACAGACACATGTTAAGTCACAAACATACCGCTACTTCTCCAGAGTTTCCATTACATGCTGTACCAGGATCACCTTGTCTAAATCCATAGCAAGGATTATAGGATATTCAAATTCACCATCAGTAATACCTGAAAACCTACACAAGTTAAAATAAAATATAAATGACCTAAAGCTCAAAATTAATGCAGAAATGAAGCAACAGAGGTTCTGTATTAATTTTTAATGCCATTTACATTGTGGCAACTGACTTTATAGCCATTGCTCTTTCTCTATCACTATCTCATGTAGCTTATGATATAATGAATGCATATATGTGGATGTGTTTGTATAGACTGACTTTGGAGGGCTACCTTCAGGATTTGCCAATATGTCAAGTCTATGAAACCTTATTAGGTACATCACAAGCACAAGAATAACAACTGGATCTTGTCCTAAACATAATGTCCACTGAAAGAAGAACAACAGACAACACCAAACAATAGATAGCATGTTACAAAGAAAGGAATAATTAACTGATATAAAGAGTAGCCACTCCTTCTGTTATTATAATAGTTATGATGAGCTAAGTGCTAAGTGTTAAGGTATAGTTTAATAAATCCTAGTAACCAAGGCAACCAAGGTGTCCTATTTATGTAGGTAGCTTCATATATAGTAAAAATGTCAATCAAATAGCTTACATAACAATAATTAGGGATTGAATTTTTGAAGTCAAACAATTGTGTTTACTACCCAAACGCTGTACTGCATAACTAGATGGATTTTACACACAAATTGTTTATGTGTTTTTAAACAGAAAGAACATTTTTATTGTTAAGAGAGACCTATTAAAGACAATTTATAATATTGTATATTTATAGCAGAATATTGTTAATGGAGTATCTTTGTCCTTTGCAATGAGCCAATCATTCATCTACTTTATTTAATAATTCAAATCAGCTTTTATCTAATGTATCATAGTACATTAATATGTATAAAATAATATTTACACAATAACAATTGGTATATTAAACAAACATGGATATTACATTTTTATTAAGTCATCATGATGTTTATATTATATCATTATAAGCAGCTGCTTTATTTGATAGTATCATAACTGCCCCCTCCACCTCGTCCAGTTTTTTCTTTAACAAAAGTAACCAGTGGTTTAAAAGTAAAGACAAACCCGTCCTATAGAAGTGAAAAACAAAAATATAGTTTTGTTAATATACCAATAAACAATACTGGCATGTTACATCATGTATCAACTGAAAAGAGATTGAAACATTTGGCATGTCAATTTATGGTAACACTTGCATACAATTAAAAATAACTATACTTCAAATAAAATATAATTATATAAGTAATTTGATGTTGTAATTGGCTATTAGTTGTGGTTTGAGTATTCTAAACTCATTAAATTTACACAAACATTAAGTATATTGCAGCCACATTTCAGTCATAAAAGATATAACATATTTAACATATCAAATCTCTTTTTTCTCTTTAGTATTATTAAACTAACTGTATTAATACATAATACTTGTCTGTAACAATTGGTAGAATTCTAAACAAGATAGGTGACGACTAGTCTTACTTTGACGAGGATAGGAAGTTCAAACCAATAGTTCTTTTGTGGTATAACATTTGTCCCAGTTCTTTCATACTTGAATCTCAATATGATTGCACCAGCTACAAAATAAGTCACTATAGCAGCAAATAGTCTGTAGAAAAAAATATATAAAGTAGAGCATTGATATCTTTTGACTTACAATATCATTATTATGATTCCTATATAGCCTACACTAACACCATGATCACTACCTCCTGATTCACCAGGGTTAGTTGGACCAGTTGGACCGTTGGAGGGATGGGGTATCATTAGGACATCCACCTGGACAGGCACAGTTAGTGGTAAGACGAAATATCTGATTAATGAATGAGATAGAGAGAGTGGTGTTGGTGTGGTGACAAGAACAGTAAAAGTTTTGAATAATTAACTTACGTAGATAAGTGGAGTAACTGAGTCTCCTTCAGCTGTGATAGATGGATTATCAGCATTAGAATCACATATTAAAATAGACCTTAGTTATTCTTTTTAAAAAAATTGTAAGAGGCAGCAAATAAAATAATTATCAACCTGCCTTCTTGGACCATTGTCATATTGCATGAAAACATCATCGGTATCTGAGTCAACATACATAGCCTCTGTAGTAGGATCTCCAAGATTGTAGAATCACCATATTGATATCAGTTTGACAAGCCTATAGTAAGCAAATAATGTTGAACTAATAGATGAGTAGACAAAGATAGATAGGACAGATAAACTATTAGATGGAAGAATGAATGAACTACTAATTTATGTGATATGTACCCTGCCCTCATTATATTACTTCAATATTAATAAATAGAATAGTTAATTTAATATTAGGATCTCTAAGACTATAGGAATCATCACTCTCAGTATTACTTGTAGACTATTAATGGATTAATGAGTAGATGATGGATGAATAGATAATAGACAGATGAATAGATCATGGATATCAAACACTGGTAATGATGATAGGATAACGAAAATGGTTTTTTTCACATCATAAGTGTTAGATGATGAATTGAAGGAGAGGGAGTGGTACCAATTTTTTTAGCTATGATTAGTGATAAGTAGTCAATAATACTCTCTTTCAGACGACTTTAGGGAGGGACTAACCCTCCTGATTCCAATTGCATAGTTCCTGTGTTTATGAGGTTTTTAGTCAATTCATATTAATCTTTGTGACGGAACAGTCAAATAAAACAAGATTTCTATAACTTTTAAGACTAAAGAGTTATGGGAGGCTTAATATATCTGAATGGTAATTGATTATATATATACTAGTACTAGCAACTGTGGATATGTAGCAAACAGTTAGTATTAAAAGTCTGAAAATTATTGGTAAGACTATTCCCCAATGTATATAACTGTTTATAACATTTATAAATGACCGACAACTAATCAATGGAACAGACTATGAAATGAAAGAACAATGACCAGCATCAAATATCAGAATGTAGAGAACAGACAGACATACAGACATAGTAAGTCACAAACATACCGCTACTTCTCCAAAGCCTCCACCACATGCTGTATCAGGATCACCTTTGTGTAATCCATAGCAAGGATTATAGGAATATTCAAAGTTACCATCAGTAATACCTGAAAACCTACACAAATTAAAAAAATAATATAAAAATGACCTACAAACTTAGTGCAGAAATAGTGTAACAACAGTTCTGTATTAATTTTAATACTATTTACATTGTGACAACTGACTTTATAGCCATTGCTTTTTCTCTATCACTATCTCATGAAGCTTATGATATAATGAATGCATATCTTGTGGGTGTGTTTGTATAGACTGACTGATTTACCTTGGAGGGCTACCTTCAGGAGATGCCAATGATTTTAAATCTATGTAACCTTTATTAGGTACATCACAAGCACAAGAAGTACAGACTTGTTCTTGTCCTAAACATAGTGTCCACTGGAAGAACAACAACAGACAACCCCAAACAATAGATAGCATGATGTCAAGGGGAGTAGAAGATGCTGACTGATAAACGAGGCCCACCCTTTGGGATTGATAAATTTGCCCCACCCCTAGAAATTGTCACAGTAAAAATTGTATTTTCATGTGTTGTATATTTAGTGTAACATGTATATAACTATTAGTATTTAAGACTCTGTATCATTGTTGATATACATATAGTGTCAAAACACCTCAAATAAACAATAAATGGATGGATAACAATTATATGGACATATTGGTAAAAATTACTGCGTAAATGTATAAACAGTCAGAGAGATAAATGAAATCTTTTTATTATTTTAAATGTATTCATGTATTAATATAATCCAGCCACTGTAACACTAAATATATAATAATTCACAACTCCAAGTTTGAATAAAAGTATAGGATGTCTATATAACAACATTACAATAAATATCATTAGTAAAGTTTGAATATTGAACTTATTCAATGGTCTCATAGCCTCCTCTTCTTTTGTCAATCTTGCCTTTAACAAGTCTGTATATTGGTGAGAAAGTGAAAATGAATCCATCCTAGAAAATTAATATCTAGTTAATAAAAATATTGATATAATTATTACAGTCATAATATATCATGGTCAAATTATTGATTTGATTTGTGAATATGAAATTCAATATTAATAATATAACATTGCATCGATGAAAATTAACAAAATGGTGGATAGCACTTTACCTTTACAAGACCTGGTAAAGCAAACCAAAATACTCTCTGTGGTATCATATCTGCTCCTGTTTTTTTCATATTTTCTTGTTTAAAAACAATTGCACCTGCCACAATGTAAGTAATAAAACCGCCAACACCATCTAGAACAACAAAAAGATTTTATTTATCTCTCTATCTCCGACTGTTTATGTATCTATCCATCCATTTTCTCTTTCTGTCCATTTTTTTTAGCAATATGTTCATCTACTAAATAACCATTTATTTGTCTGTTGTCTATCTGTCTATCCATTCACAACCATCCAATTGTAACCATCCAATTGTGTGATTTGTGGGTGGAGATAGTTGTGTCAAGAATTATCCCAATCCTTCTATCACCATAATCTCCATCTACTAACCATGTATTCATGTATCAATTTCTTTATACACTTACAGTAACATAAAGTACAATTCCAATAGGACCTACGGCAACACCTTTGCCTGATGACCCACCTCCCGGATGATCATTGGTTGGGTGGTCTGTTGGAGGTGCATCATCACTGCAACCTCTCCTGCACAAGCGCATTTTGAAGTAAGATGATATATCTAATGAAAAAGAGAATAGACAAACGATATGTATGTTGTGTTTGTGTGCAAAGTTTTATTAAAATAAAAGTTACATAGACAAGTTCTTCTTCTCTATCACCATCTGCTGTGATAGAAGGAGTAGTGGCAGTCTCATCACACTGCAAGTAGACTTTTGTTATTCCTAAATAATAAATGTACAATATATAAGTTAATGTTTAAAATTTACTTGATCAATGTTACCATGTATTAACAAGGCATTTAACCAAACATCAAGCAACTATAAGTGATGTTTCAGACAGCAAAATTTAATATCATATGTCTGTCTGTCTGTGTTTGTTTGTTTGTCTCTATGAGTATGAATGTTTTTATATTTACCCTTCCATCATCTCCATTTGTATACTGTACATAGACCCACCAGTGTCGAATTAATGTAGATTGTCTCTGTGGATGGATCACCCAAACTCCAAAACATGTATGAATAGTTATCAGTTTGACATGCCTATATGAATAGAGGGTGATGGATTAATGGATGCTGGTTTGAATAGATGGTAGGTGAACGACATATATTGAGTTGAAATAATGAATGTATGGATTAGAAGGAGGTTAGTTGGATTATTAATGTCAACTGATGAATGAGGAGATGTAAACATTATAGGTAACAGTCACATTACATTTGACTTACTGACACTCCATTACAATTGCCCAAGCCACCATCTCCCTCACTGTAACCCGTGCAAGGATTGTATGAATAGATGAACTCATCATTCCCATCAGTTGGCGTTTATGTATTGAAACCTGTAGATATAATTTTGAGTCAAATTAAGTATTGATTGAGATAAAATATGAATTATTTAATAATTTTTAAATGCATGTAGTGATGAAATACTGAAATGTGAATAGAGGAAATCATAGGTTAACTTTTAGACCTAGCTGCATGGTGAGACATTCTCACTTATATATACTTGTAAAGTTTTGGTTGAGAGTATCATATACTGATCCTGTTCATCATATTTAGTTGTGAGATTATAATGGATACACAGATTAGCAAATAGATTGACACTTTGATAGAAAAATATATAAATGGATTAATGCACAAAGTAGATGGACACATAGAGGAATTGACCATGAGAGAGATGGATGGACACATCAAATCAATCATCAATATATCTTATAGTTAAAGTACTTATTGCTTGTACCCATACGCTGGATAACCACCATAGCTTGCAAGATCTGTCAAAATCAATGTTGCCATTTTCAGTCTGACACACACAAGTTGGTTTTCCCTGATGGTACAGTACAAGGATCTTGTCCAGTAATTTGACTTGCAAGTAAGCATACAAGTAGTAATAGCTTGAACTTCATAATATACACTTGATATCCTCCTTGCCTTTGTTTTGTTAACAGTACCAGACCTCTTAACTTGAAGGGTCTGAGCACCCCACCTTTTCACTTTAGGGTTCTGAAAATGTCATGTATCAAATTCATAACTTATATACAATAAACATAGATTGCATCATAAAATTGATTCAAATACTAAATATAATTATTCTTTTATGTGCTATATCAGAGGTCCCCTCCTCCTCTTCCTGTCTCTCTTTGATGAATATGATTGATAGGACCCAAACGTAAATAAAAAGCCATCCTTTAGTAAAGAAACACAATGATTTGTATAATAATTGAGAATAAGATTGTCTCTCTATATTGTTTGTAATGAGCTTTTCCTTCATAATGCGTTGTCATACCTGGTTCTGAGGATTAGTTAGGTTTTAAATCCATACCTTCATTTTTTAAACATAATTTCTTTTTCTGGCTTACTTTTATTAGCCCTGGCAATGGCAACCAGAACAGTCCTTTGAGGTATTATATCATAACCAGATTTTTTTTATATTTAAATTTTAATATTAGAGCACCTGCAATGAAGTAAGCTCCAATACCAACCACAAACCTACACACAAAAACGTATACAGAACTATATAATTGAACGCAGTACATTCCAATATTATATTGTATATTAATGTGTACCATAATGAGCTAATAATTTGTATATAGTGGTTAACTCTGTCAGTAATTGTATATGACTCTTTACAATACTATTAGTGCAATTCCAATTGGTCCATCTTTATTTGATGATGATGATGATCCTGGTTCTGGTGCTGGACCACTACACCCTCCAGGACAGGCCAATTTAGACCTTAATCAATTCCTTAGATATTGAAGAAAGATATTTGTGTATGAATGATGAATGATTGCCTGGATGTTGAATGAATGGATTGAGATGAGATGATGGATAAATGTGTGTGTGTCATATATTGATACCCAGAACGATGGACATATATGATCAGCTTACATATGTAAGTTCATTGGGTCCCCATGTGCCTCTAACTGAGGTACCTCTGTCAGTGGGATCACAAATTAAGGTGACGAATTGACATTCTATACAATATATAATATATGGTTGTAATTGTAATTCTGAGATATACCTTCCAACCTTGACCATCGCCATATTGTAGGAATCTGTATTTAGGTGTCCTTGTTCATAAAACTTTCAGAAGTCACTGTTCCACACATGAAAGTACCCCATTGCTAGCTGTTATGACAGACCTAAGAAGAGTATGATAATTTACTTACATAAATACTTACTGCTATTCCCACTTTGAGCACATTCTCAATTGTCCTTGAAATCCATAACACGGATTATATAGTCATAACTATGACCTTCAGCAATCTGGCACATTGCTGAACCTGGTACATGAAAGAGACAACCCATATGATATTCTTTGTTATTATATATGTTTACCAGTCTAATTCTGTCAGTCATTGTTTGATCAATTACTTGTTATCTGGTTAGTTTGTCTATTTGTATCAGTCATCTATTCTGTCTGTCTGTTTGTCTGTCCTCATGTACAAATCGGCCCCTTGATAATGGCCAATTATTACTTTTTACATGTATCTAAAAAGCGCATTATATAATGTGTCCTTAATATACTATCAATATGTTATGCAAATATTAACTTACTGGCATAATACAAATGTCTATGTATGTTATATCATACATATACATTCCTATAATTAAAGAATATAGAGCTATCAATAAGCTAAATCCTTTAGTATTATATCTAGTATCATATGCTCTTAATGTAGTGGTTGAGTACACACTATGGAATGTGTACTCAATAATCAAGGTCTGTATCTTTACTTCTTATATTATACTGCAGTACTTATACAACTAAATTATAGCAGCTGTTGTTCATAATAGGACATTATTTGTTGGGTATGTATTGCGCTCATAAAAATTTAACTCACTTACAATGGTCCATTTCGACTTGCTATACTTGTAAGATCAATAAGTCCTTGACTCGACTTGTCTGACACACACATGTAGGATAACCAGAAGGAGGATCACATACTTGACAATGTAGTTCATAAATGCCAGCATAGTAATAACAGCCAAGCTGCAACATAATAGACGTAGCCTTAACTAAAGAACCTAACTTCTCACTAAGATGACAGTAGTCTTTTGAAAGTTCTCATAAGTGGGAGGTGAATAATGAATCTGTTTGTATCATGTGACTGAGGATAGATAGAGATCTATCATGTGACTGAATTATTTCTGTAATCACTAACACATAGGTACTACTAGTAACAGTCACAGGTGCTATGTAAATATTATTTTAATACAAAGCTTAGTAGCCATTTAGTCCATACAGATTACCTACTCTTACTTAAATATTAACAAACAAAATAGACAACATGGGCTTCTATTGGTAGGACCTCTAGACACTTCCAATAAATATAACTAAAACGTTTTATAATTTTGATTAGCAGGGACATCATGTACATGTAAATCTTTAATATAGTGTCTTATTAATTAATAAAATGAAAGTTAATAATGTCCTTTATAATTTCTCATAAGTGTTTTGATTCATTCTTTCTAAAGAGTCCCACAATAGAACGGTGTATGTGGAAAAGACATCCATCCTGATGTAGTAAAAGTATTAATATAATATTATGTTTTTTGATCACTTAAATTCTGTTATGTTATTAATATTATATGTATGTGTTCTTAAAATCTGAAGACTGTATAAACAAAATGTTTGCATGATTTAGTTGACATAAATTTGAAAATTTGAGACATGAATGTGATAATCCTTTTAAGCCTTAAGGAAATCACTTGGGTACATAAATATTTTTAAACCCCTACTGACGGCCATGGTGGCTTCTAAAAACCTAAGTAGACTTGGCCCTAAGCAACCAAAGTTGTGAGTTTCTAAGAAACCGACTTCAATGTGAGTAATTGAAGTATATATATAACCATATTTTCTATAATATACAGATCTAAATATGACTTTTAAAAACTATAATTATGACCCCCGAATAGCCAGATGGAGACTCTTAGGAACTTAATATAAATGTGAGACCCCTACAATTAGATGTATTGGTACCCACTTGAGCATTAATAACCACCATATAAAAGGACCCTCATAATCTGATGTGAATAATCACGAAGTCTATTTATCATACATTACTATCTAGACAATAGTACTCTCAGTATAATGCTATATAGTTGTAACCTTTATCATGTATGGTAGGGCAAACCAGAACTTTCGATGAGGAATTATTTTCCGCTCCTGTTCTATTAAATTGAATTTTGAATATTAGAGCTCCTATAACAAAATAAGCAATGAGAGCACCAAGTCCTCTAATGAGAAAGATAAATAAATTAATTAATACAAAAATGATAAATAGATGGATCAAAGGGATTGATAAATTAATTTATAATTTAACCATCCCCCTTAAGGCCTTAACACCTCAAAAAGGTTGGTCATTTTTAACCCTTTAATTCTAATTTTTTAAAACTAAAATAAAAATAATAGACATCAAAAGATAATACATCATATAACATTATATTCATTGACACAATAGATTAAATTTATATATAATTATATTAAACTATATTCAGTATTATAATACAGTTAATTGATGATTGATTATATACTTACAAAAATATAAGTATTAGACACCTTTCACTCCCCCCAAACTCACCAGCTGCAGTACCCCCACCACCACCCCGACCACTTGGAGGAGGAGCGTGTCCTGCACACACACCAGGACAGGCGCACTCGTACGAAGTTGAAATATCTAAATTTAAAAGTATTGAAATAGCCAATGGTAAAGATTTTGTCTTACATATACAAAGTGATCTGGAGAATCATCATTGGCTGTTAATTGAGGTTGTTTTTAGCTGTACGATCACATATTTAACTCAACTTCAGTTGTTCTAAATAAGAGAGCAATGTTAATATTTTATTGAGTTTTCTATATTTAATAATTGTATGATCATTGGTATAATATATCAGTAGTAAAAGAAGACGTTGATTGGGTTTATTAAAATGATAGATCATTATACAATACACTGGTATAATGGGTCATTGGTAGAATGGGCCATTGTACAATTGTTATTGTATGATGGATCATTGATACCATGGGTCATTGGTCTAATGGGTCTAATGGGTCTTTGGAACAACGGGTTATAGGTACAATGGGTCATTGGTATGATGGATCATTTGTACAATGGGGTCATTGGTATAATGGGTCTTGGAACACTGTGTGTTATTGGTACAATGATCATTGAACGATGGTCATTGTTATAATAGCACATATGATGGATGGCCCATGTTTTTATCTGGTACAGTCAACTAGATATTAGTACATCTATATCATTATTATTTATACCAACCTGCCATATAGGACACCATATTTCTAATTTATTTATTCCATTGGAATATTCATGAATGTTTCAGTATTAGCGCTTCCACAGAATAACTTCAAATCTGTGGTATCTTTTTTCATCTGACATGCCTTCATGAGAAAGGAAAACAAGTAAACAAAACATAAAAGGTAGAAAAAAGTAACTTAAATTTAAAAGGTATATGCAAGGATATGTTTTTACTGGTATTGTTTTTGTACACTTTATATCTTTATATCTATTAATGCTGCAATGTATTGTGATTTAAACTTACTGCATTATTTACACCATTACAACCATCTGTATCTACAAAAAACCATACCCATACATGGATTATAGGAATAGTCATAACCATGAGTATCACCAGTAATTCCTTAAACCTATTAAAGCGATAAAGAATTGGGACTCAGATATCAAGATTCTCCTATGGAGATAATTTTCTATTCACCAAATCAATTCACCCATTAATCGAGTTTATTAATGAAGCAATCGATCTACTTATCCACTAACCTAGTAGTTCCCATCCAAATTGCTATGTAGTTTAAGCAATAATTCCCTCATCAGTTTTGCACAAACACATGAGCTGTGTACCACTTGGACGTTGTGTACAAGGTACTTGACCTATTACACACACAAAAACAACAATGACCACACTAACAGAGACAGTATGAAGCTTTGAGAAACCCATCATCTCTCTTTGCAACAAGCATCTTTAACAGCCACTCCTTCTTATTGATTTATCTTAAAAAATTCCAGACCCCTTTCGAGAAAGGTATGAATTTAGTTTGAGATACTATTTAAATTTTGGAAGATGAGATATAGATAATGAATATTAAAAGCGAGAAGCTTGTAGATTTAAAGATAGTTAATTACATGTATGTGTTATTAAACCTTATATTAACGATATATCAATTGAGTAGAATAAATCAATACGATTCATTACTAAGTTTCAAATTCGAACATTGTAATAAATATCATGTAATTCTTTTCATATAATTTTTGATCAAAATCTTGTATCATTTGTTAAGTTTATATATACACTCTACACCTTTACTAATACTGCATGATTGCAGCTGGACAGTTACTAACCCGTAATACAAGATACCTCTAAATTATACTAAGAAATATAGTAAGATGAATATATACATGTATAGTCACATGATACAAAAGATATATTATTCATAGTCGTATACTCAGTCATGTGAGTGATGATATCTTTATGTCTTACTAAACAGTTTTTTGTTACTTTACTGTATTATATTCTGTTAGACAATGTATATAGCATCTTGCTACCACTGCTAATATATATTATAACAGTTATGATAGAGACAAACTATGTTAAAAAATTGTTATGACATGTTACAATATGATCTAGGTCTCCATTAATTGTATTGCCTACAAGTACTAATTACCCAGCTTGTGTATATTAATAGTGTTTTTATTGAACAGAATCTTCTAAGATCTCAAATTACAATAATTAAGTAAAAATAATTCGATTATCAGTTCAATTTTGATATTGTTTTGTCGTTTAGCTTTATTGTATCCTGTAGTACAGGTTGAAGTCCTTTACGTGCCAATCTTATAATAGGACTGAATGTAAATGAGAACTCCATCATAGTATTGAGGAAAAAATTAATTATAAGGAAGTAATTAATTCTACAGTCGAGATAGTAAAGAGGTGTTATATAAGTCATCGTTTACCCTTCACAGAAGATGGTAGAGAAACCAAAATGTCATTTGAGGTATCAGTTCAAATCCAGATCGATGAAAAATGAAACTTCAGTAATTAGGATTCAGCTATAAAAATGTAATGAGTCCGGCAAGAGCTTGTTTCATAGAAATGGAAAGAAGTATCAATTTAATGAAGTTGTAAATAACATCTCTGTGAGTTATTTGTATCTTTATTCACAGTTATTGGCAGCTTTATAATCTTTATCACAGTCTTTTACATATAAAGCCAGTCTTTTTATCTATTATTTATTTTACATTCTATATGTTATCTAACACTTTTCATATAGTATTCAGTTTTTTCAATCAATTTCTCTATATCTAATGACACTCACATAGCTATTAAGGCGAAACCAATAGGACCACCGATATTGCCAGAGTTCTTAAAACAGACTTCCGTAGTAGTATAAAGATCAAAGACTAAAGAAGAGTTGTCACACTATCTCACTTGCAGTAGTCTAGTATGATGATCACAATGAAGGTTGACAACTGGTTTTTTTCGTCTGTGAACAAAAAGTCTGAAAAAGTTTGAGCAGACAATAGACAATATATTTATAACTGTCCTTGATCGGTACTACTTGAAGGTTTGTACAGAAAGAATGGCACAAGTATTTATACATGGTAATATCTTACCTTTACTAAATTATCAAAGAGATATGAAATATGTTCACATATGTTGTCTCTATACTGACCTATCTTTAGTTCTCCATTATATTGATTTGGTAATTGCCTTGATCTCATCATAATATATTGCTCTGTTGAGGTTTTTCCCAAGAAATATTGGACAGTGTTATCAGGATTCTCTTGACATGACTTTTATAAATTGAGTAGGAGAGAGAGAGAGAGAGGGGGGGGGGGTAATGGATTTAAAAAATACTCATCATAAATTACTTACAGCTGTACCACTGCTGGCATTCAGAAACCATCTCCTAAAGAGATCCATAACAAGGATTGTCATCATAAGTATAAGTACCATCGCTAATATCTTTGAACCTAAAATACAACAACATTTATCAACTATACTACACACACTGATCACTGACTGCAATAACTATTTATATCTACAGTTATTATCTTGCCTTGGTGATCCATCATTAAGTGCTTATAGTTCTCAGATCTATTGTTCCCTTTGTACTTTCACAAACACATGAAGGTCTCCTGCAGGTACAGGACAAGGATTAGATCAGCATGAAACCTGTTGAAGCCACAATGCACTTGTGAGAAGAGTTGTGAAAAATAGAACGGATTCCAGTTCATTGTCATAATCATTGTAAGAGAGAGAGTTGGTACTACTATAATGAAAGGTCTATAGTTAGAGTTTTATAAATCATGCAGCTTGAAGTCTGTCACTGCCAATATTAACTGCTATGAATATTGTTCAGTATGAAGTTATCACAATGTAATCGATATTACTGTAAATTATCATGTCAGGAAAATAATTGAGATAATAAATAACTAAGTACATTTTATATAAAAGTTGTTTAAAATATATCTCATTCACGATTTTGGTAATTTGTCAGTGTAAGTGATATATTTGTCAGATTGAGACGATTATAGTCTTACCGAATTAGTCTTATGATAGGACTAAATGTAAAGAGGACTCCATCCTATGTTATATAAGAGAGAGAGAGAGAGAGATGAATAAAGAATAATTGAATGGAGTTAATAGTCATTTTACATCGTTATAAAATGGTTCTTGTCTCATAAAACACTTATTGATTCATTGAGTCTTGTAATTGTCCATTATATGTCATTGATAATATTGTATGTTATATATGTTACAACACTGAATAGTCTTGTGCTCAGACCTATATCCAAGACTTGTGTGTAGGTCTTGGGGCGAGACTAAATGCAGAATGATTAATGGATAATTGTTTCATCCATCTGTTTTGTATCTATCTATCATTTTGTTGTCACTAATCTATCTATCTGTCCATTTTTAAAATAGTACCTTAATTAGGAAAGGCAAAGCAAACCAGAATTGTTTTTTGTGGTATTATATCAGTACCCGATTTCTTTAAATGAAACTTTGATATTAAAATACCCACGACAAGTACGTCACACAAACAGAAAGTACTCTATACATAGAAAAATATAATCAACTCACAATATACAATGAATTAATAACATTATCTATATATGAGTACAGTCTATTATTATAAAAGTAATGTTAACAAATTCTTTAGTCTCAATTACCCACATATGAATGCCTTTATTACTTAGTATATCATGTTCAGGATTATAAT
>NW_024533380.1:0-55000 GCF_016097555.1 Gigantopelta aegis
GAAGTAAAAATCAGAGGTTGTTAAGATGGTCTTTACAATTACAAGAATACAGTATTAAAATTTGTCACATTAAAGGACTTGAAAATGTAGTGGCAGATGCATTGTCAAGATGTTATTGATTTAGGGCAGATAAGGTACGAAATGATATTTTGTGTGTTGTCAGTAGTGTATAGTAATATAAGAAAATATTATTGTATGGTAGTTTAATAATTAGTTAACTGACCATATAATATTTATGTGTTGATAAGTGCATAATAGATATGTATACAAATATTGTTTGAAGCAATATTTTTTGTATTGGGGGGGGGGGGAGAGATGTTATGCTATTCTGGCATAGTGTATATATATAATTTGTTGGACTGCGTGGCGGACATCGATACGTGAAATTTGGATCCTTGTGTGAAAATTTGTGAACTATTGTGACACACGTAAATGTGTAATGAACTTTAAAATAAATAATAACGGCATTGTTATTATGTAAGAAATGAAGAAAGAATGCTTAAAATATACGAATTATAACAAGTGACTTACCTGAACTGATAATATTTATCTGAATTAGCAGTATGGCCGACCTCGTGCACGAACAACCGACAACGTGGTGTATTCGAACAAGGGAAGTAACTCTTCAGGATTTCTGTATTGGTGTTTCCGTTGATTGGTAAAAAGCTCCAGTTGAGTGTGAATTATATATTGGAAATGATTTGATTGGTGTATAAATCAAATCTCGTGTTTGATCATGGAGAGATTCAAGGTTAAATGTCACGCACCGGGATAGTATATAAACTGGACACGAATGTGGTTCAGCATACGGTGACAGGTCGGAGGCAAGCCAGGTGGTCAACAACAACAGGAATGAACGGACAAGATGAACTGTGCCAGTGCCCTGAATATTGACGTCATCGTATCCGGATTTGGGAATTCGTTATGTTTTGGACAATCATTTGGTGACTATTAATATTAATATACACATAAATGCCATTGCGATAAATAGTAATTTAATATATGGGGAATTTATATAATTAATAATTTTGTATTAAAGATATCTAAATTTATCACTTGTTATTTGTTTGTGTGAATTATCATTAGTGTGTGCTCTGGGCTGTATTATTCATGGTATGTTAGTTCTGCGTTCTGGGTATGACGATTTACCACAACCATAATATAGATTAGAACGAGAATGTAACACTAGTTAATTACAAACGGACCCCGTTGACACTTACTTTTGATGCCCAAGAAAAGTACATGTACAAACAAAACAGGAGCATAGGCTAAGATACTGTTTTAAAAGTTCAATATATTAGGCTATACAGGTGTCCAGGGAAATTATATTTGCTGGCATAAGTTTAAATTATTTGTTATGCTTTTGTATTCATGGGTATATGCATATGCAAAATTATTTACGTTTTTAGTTATTAATTCGCTGACACCAATTTTGATATGAATCTACAATTTTTAAATGAGGTTGAATTATCCGACATACTGGTTTTGCTTTCAGAAAATGTAATAGAAAGGTAATCAATACTGAAAATGGAACCAGATACAATGCCTTCATGTTATTATTGTGCGAGTTTCACTCCCTTAATGGCGGACCGATTACATGATTCTAAACATGGCCGTGCACAGTACTTTTACGTCACTGGGCAATGAACCCATCTATACGCACGATAATAAGTTGAAATGAAATGAATGGATCTACATTAGGAAGTAGCAATCAGACATGTTCGTAACAAACTGGTCATACTGAAAAACATACAGGTACACAGAGGAGCCAAATGTGTTTCAGAGGCTGAATTGTGATTAGTCGAATGGGCCAGTTTGTATGACATATCCAAACGGTTTTAGTGTTTGAATACATTCACTTGCCTTATATAGCTTCCACCAAGTTTCACTTTGATCACCTCATTAGTTTTGGAGATACGCTTGTTCAAGTCAAATCAAATATGGCCACCATCGATCGAAGATTGTCTGGATTTTTTTGCCATTTTTTGGTGACCTGCAACTGGCTTCTCCAGTTTATTATATCTAACGAGTATCACTAGATTCATTTCAGCACTATAAGAAGAAAACAAATCAAGTTTCAAAATGTTAATAATATTTATTTTCATTCAGGGTGACTGCCCCGTTCTTTGACCTATAATTATCCCCTTTTTTCTTCAACTGATGTCCTATACTGTATCCCAAAGTTTGAGATCTGTACAATGAACTGTTTTTGAGAAATTGTTCAGAATAAAAAGGGAGGAATAAGAAAAATAATCTGAACAAAAGCAGAAGGGCTCCGCAACTCATGTGGCTCGAAGCCCTAAGAAAGAAAACCCAGATATTTTTCCCAAAATATAGAAAACAGTTTTAACATGTTTTAATTCATCAAGTACTGCTATTAATAGCTTTGGGTGAATTATCTTTTTAAATGTCTCCTACTTGTAGGTCCAGATGAGTTTCAAACAGCTTTTGAAAAGCCTCAAATACTACATGGAATAGTTACTTGGACAATTAGAGTGGAATAACTAAATGTAAGCCCATTTAATACCTCACATCAATGTTGTTATTTTTATTGACAGTAAGAGAGGCAAGTGAAACTTAAAGGATACTATTGTATTGACTGGTATTTTCAATTTCTTAAATACATATATGTTCTCATATAGATGTATCTTGTATATGGACACTAAATATTTTGTAATTTGAGAAAGTATACTGCAACAAATGCGGACAAGTTAAAACACATTTGTGTAAATAAACTGAAAGTGATGCCAGCATTTGCTAAGATGATAACTTTGAATGTTTTCTTAAGATGAACCCTCTAACAAAGTCGCATCAACATACAAATGTTAGGTTGTGTCTCTGATATGGTCTTCAGCCTAGATTGGACCCTCTAACAAAGTCGCATGAACATACAAATATTGGGTTGTGTCTCTGATATGGTCTTCAGCCTAGATTGGACCCTCTAACAAAGGAGCATCAACATACAAATGTTAGGTTGTGTCTCTGATATGGTCTTCAGCCTAGATTGAACCCTCTAACAAAGGAGCATCAACATACAAATGTTGGGTTGTGTCTCTGATATGGTCTTCAGCCTAGATTGGACCCTCTAACAAAGGAGCATCAACATACACATGTTGGGTTGTGTCTCTGATATGGTCTTCAGCCTAGATTGAACACTCTAACAAAGGAGCATCAACATACACATGTTGGGTTGTGTCTCTGATATGGTCTTCAGCCTAGATTGAACACTCTAACAAAGGAGCATCAACACACACATGTTGGGTTGTGTCTCTGATATGGTCTTCAGCCTAGATTGGACCCTCTAACAAAGGAGCATCAACATACAAATGTTAGGTTGTGTCTCTGATATGGTCTTCAGCCTAGATTGAACACTCTAACAAAGGAGCATCAACATACAAATGTTGGGTTGTGTCTCTGATATGGTCTTCAGTCTAGATTGGACCCTCTAACAAAGTCGCATCAACATACAAATGTTAGGTTGTGTCTCTGATATGGTCTTCAGTCTAGATTGGACCCTCTAACAAAGTCGCATCAACATACAAATGTTAGGTTGTGTCTCTGATATGGTCTTCAGCCTAGATTGGACCCTCTAACAAAGGAGCATCAACATACAAATGTTAGGTTGTGTCTCTGATATGGTCTTCAGCCTAGATTGAACCCTCTAACAAAGGAGCATCAACATACAAATGTTAGGTTGTGTCTCTGATATGGTCTTCAGCCTAGATTGAACCCTCTAACAAAGGAGCATCAACATACAAATGTTAGGTTGTGTCTCTGATATGGTCTTCAGTCTAGATTTAACCCTCTAACAAAGGAGCATCAACATACAAATGTTAGGTTGTGTTTATGATATGGTCTTCAGCCTAGATTGGACCCTATAACAAAGGAGCATCAACATACAAATGTTAGGTTGTGTCTCTGATATGGTCTTCAGCCTAGATTGAACCCTCTAACAAAGGAGCATCAACATACAAATGTTGGGTTGTGTCTCTGATATGGTCTTCAGCCTAGATTGAACCCTCTAACAAAGGAGCATCAACATACAAATGTTAGGCTGTGTCTCTGATATGGTCTTCAGCCTACATTGAACCCTCTAACAAAGGAGCATCAACATACAAATGTTAGGTTGTGTCTCTGATATGGTCTTCAGCCTAGATTGGACCCTCTAACAAAGTCGCATCAACATACAAATGTTAGGTTGTGTCTCTGATATGGTCTTCAGCCTAGATTGGACCCTCTAACAAAGGAGCATCAACATACAAATGTTGGGTTGTGTCTCTGATATGGTCTTCAGCCTAGATTGAACTCTCTAACAAAGGAGCATCAACATACAAATGTTAGGTTGTGTCTCTGATATGGTCTTCAGCCTAGATTGGATCCTCTAACAAAGTCGCATCAACATACAAATGTTAGATTGTGTCTCTGATATGGTCTTCAGCCTAGATTGAACCCTCTAACAAAGGAGCATCAACATACAAATGTTAGGTTGTGTCTCTGATATGGTCTTCAGTCTAGATTGGACCCTCTAACAAAGGAGCATCAACATACAAATGTTAGGTTGTGTCTCTGATATGGTCTTCAGCCTAGATTGGACCCTCTAACAAAGGAGCATCAACATACACATGTTGGGTTGTGTCTCTGATATGGTCTTCAGCCTAGATTGAACCCTCTAACAAAGGAGCATCAACATACAAATGTTAGGTTGTGTCTCTGATATGGTCTTCAGCCTAGATTGGACCCTCTAACAAAGGAGCATCAACATACACATGTTGGGTTGTGTCTCTGATATGGTCTTCAGCCTAGATTGAACCCTCTAACAAAGGAGCATCAACATACAAATGTTGGGTTGTGTCTCTGATATGGTCTTCAGCCTAGATTGAACCCTCTAACAAAGGAGCATCAACATACAAATGTTGGGTTGTGTCTCTGATATGGTCTTCAGCCTAGATTGAACCCTCTAACAAAGGAGCATCAACATACAAATGTTAGGTTGTGTCTCTGATATGGTCTTCAGCCTAGATTGGACCCTCTAACAAAGGAGCATCAACATACACATGTTGGGTTGTGTCTCTGATATGGTCTTCAGCCTAGATTGAACCCTCTAACAAAGGAGCATCAACATACAAATGTTGGGTTGTGTCTCTGATATGGTCTTCAGCCTAGATTGAACCCTCTAACAAAGGAGCATCAACATACAAATGTTGGGTTGTGTTTATGATATGGTCTTCAGCCTAGATTGAACACTCTAACAAAGGAGCATCAACATACAAATGTTAGGCTGTGTCTCTGATATGGTCTTCAGTCTAGATTGGACCCTCTAACAAAGGAGCATCAACATACAAATGTTAGGCTGTGTCTCTGATATGGTCTTCAGCCTACATTGAACCCTCTAACAAAGGAGCATCAACATACAAATGTTAGGTTGTGTCTCTGATATGGTCTTCAGTCTAGATTGAACCCTCTAACAAAGGAGCATCAACATACAAATGTTAGGTTGTGTCTCTGATATGGTCTTCAGTCTAGATTGGACCCTCTAACAAAGGAGCATCAACATACAAATGTTGGGTTGTGTCTCTGATATGGTCTTCAGCCTAGATTGAACCCTCTAACAAAGGAGCATCAACATACAAATGTTGGGTTGTGTCTCTGATATGGTCTTCAGCCTAGATTGAACCCTCTAACAAAGGAGCATCAACATACAAATGTTGGGTTGTGTTTATGATATGGTCTTCAGCCTAGATTGAACACTCTAACAAAGGAGCATCAACATACAAATGTTAGGCTGTGTCTCTGATATGGTCTTCAGTCTAGATTGGACCCTCTAACAAAGGAGCATCAACATACAAATGTTAGGCTGTGTCTCTGATATGGTCTTCAGCCTACATTGAACCCTCTAACAAAGGAGCATCAACATACAAATGTTAGGTTGTGTCTCTGATATGGTCTTCAGTCTAGATTGAACCCTCTAACAAAGGAGCATCAACATACAAATGTTAGGTTGTGTCTCTGATATGGTCTTCAGTCTAGATTGGACCCTCTAACAAAGGAGCATCAACATACAAATGTTGGGTTGTGTCTCTGATATGGTCTTCAGCCTAGATTGAACCCTCTAACAAAGGAGCATCAACATACAAATGTTAGGTTGTGTCTCTGATATGGTCTTCAGTCTAGATTGGACCCTCTAACAAAGGAGCATCAACATACAAATGTTAGGTTGTGTCTCTGATATGGTCTTCAGTCTAGATTGAACCCTCTAACAAAGGAGCATCAACATAGAAATGTTAGGTTGTGTCTCTGATATGGTCTTCAGCCTAGATTGAACCCTCTAACAAAGGAGCATCAACATACAAATGTTAGGTTGTGTCTCTGATGTGGTCTTCAGTCTAGATTGAACCCTCTGATAAACGTGCATCGACATGTAAATGTTGGGTTGTGTTTATGATATGGTATTCAACAGGGATTAAACCTGTGATAAAGTCGCATCAACATACAAATGATGGGTCATGTCTCTGATATCAACATACAAATGATCTGATATGGTCTTCAGCTGGGATTGAACCCTGTGATAAAGTCGCATCAACATACAAATGATGGGTCATGTCTCTGATATGGTCTTCACCTGGGATTGAACCCTGTGATAAAGGTGCATCAACATACGAATGTTGGCTTGTGTTTCTGATATGGTTTTCATGCAGCTGGGATTGAACCCTGTGATAAAGGTGCATCAACATACAAATGATGGGTCGTGTCTCTGATATGGTCTTCAGCTGGGATTGAACCCTCTGATAAAGTCGCATCAACATACAAATGATGGGTTGTGTCTCTGATATGGTCTTCAGCTGGGATTGAACCCTGCGATAAAGGTGGATCAACATACGAATGTTGGCTTGTCTCTCTGATATGGTCTTCAGCTGGGATTGAACCCTGTGATAAAGGTGCATCAACACACGAATGTTGGCTTATGTCTCTGATCTGGTCTTCAGTTGGGATTGGAAACAGTTATGTTCAACCAATTTTCGTTTATGATGACGTTTCGTGACACAAATAAAAGTTGTAATTTTTCATGCCTAAAAAATAATATTTGCAAATTCCATGGCTTTCTATCAATGCTGTTTAAATAGTATTTAAACTATGTTTGTCTAATGCAGTAACAACAACAACAAGATGTTCATAGGTAAACTGGTTGCTTTATTCCCGGCATAAAAGCCCATTGCATTATACTGTCCCTCAAAAAGATGCCGTAGGAATCTAAGCTCCCAATCTACCCACAAACAAGTAGCCAGTAGGGGTACTTTAGAATAATTATTACGTTGTAGGCCATAGTTTTTGTGTATATCTAAACTGTTATTCTATGGCATTAAAGGTAGAGATTTAACTAAAACAGTCATAGCGGCGAGTCGGGACTGGAACGGCACCTCCATGTAGGCCAGATAGGCATCGCTTTTCCAATCACCTAACATTTTTATCCATTCAGTAGGCAGTCCAGCTTGAAGGGCCCAAGTTGCCCCACCCCTGCGAAATGAATGCCCGGTGTACTGATCCCCTGGATATCCAATATCCGTTAATACCTTCCTAAGTTTGCCCAAGAAGGAACTATATAGTAAGGGGCTAATTCTAGGGGACGTGTGGCTTAAGAAAGCTGGAGCATGACTGTTTGGTACGTTGGCCAAAGAGAAGGCTCGCATCAGGGCAGATACCGCACACAGGGGGTGACTCGGCAAATAGGGGAGGGGTATAGAGAGGACCCGCTCCTTAAACTGTATAGTCTTTGTTAAGCGCACTGACATAACAGCTCCCCAGTGATAAAAGGTAAAGTCCGCCCCGGTTGGGTGGCGTAATTGATTAAAATCTTCGGACTTTTCCGGTAGTAAGTTAGATTTCCGTAGCAATGCATAACACGCCGTGAGACACACTGCCCAGAACATAGCAACATCCAAACATTGCATATCAAGCCTTTCATAAATTTGGCACAAAATAGCTGGGGTAATAGGTAGTTTTCTAGACACCGCATCACCCTTTTGTCGTTTGATGCCCGATAAGGTCGTTTTCAAAATATAGTTATCTTGCAGTGGGCTAGGAAACCCGCATTCCTTATGAATGTGTTGAATAATATTAAGATATTGTTTGATAGACGAAAACTTCAGTGTTCGAGGTAGAAAGGTGGCATATCTAGCCACGAGTACCGGTGACGCCGGCACTGGTTCATACCCTAATAGACAGCAAAACATATAGTACGCCCGTCGATGGGTGCCGTATGTCTTTTTGGTATTATCCGAGAAGGCAGAAGCTCTGAAGTTTGCGAGTTCGCTATCCAATGCTTCCTCCAAAACCACTTGATCACCTGAGATTAAATATTCTTCATTCTATGCTAGCGCTAAATACCACAAGACTAAGCGCGGCAGTCGTGCTATCTTACATGTAGTTACCACGCCGTATACCAGGCCTCCGATTGGCTGCGTCTACAGTGTCAAAGATGTTACCAATCCCAGGACATCGCAGCTTCCCGCCATGCACCCGGCATCTGATTGGCTGGTTCTCATCTGACCCTGATTACCCTCGTGCCAGATGGTCGGTGACGACACGCCGTTTAAACCGTAATTAGTGTTTAATTACTTACTTATTGCAATCATTCTGGCTAAAACTTTTAACATTTGCGGAAATATTTTTAAACTTTCAACTCAACTAATAATTAAAACAAGCCGAGTCGGCTCAGATAGTGTCTTCTAGCTCTAACAGGTGCAACAATTTACCTGGGAAAATCACTTTTGGGCTGTAGAGGTGTAATGGACTACCAATCAATGATGCATGGGTAATCGACACACCTAGAGATGCAGTTTTTGCAGTTAACCTTGCTGGCATAGAGTCAGAGTCAAACTTAAAGGTGCAAGTTGCTTGTTGATCTCCTGAATTACAAGATGCACTAGTGTTGGTGATATCTGTCAGATCATCTGGTACTCTTTCTTCAGGCTCGCCCTGTACCTGCAAAGGAATAGTAAAAGCAGTTTACAAACAATAAAATATGACATACGTGCAGTGCTGTTCCTACTTTTATCAGTTACCGTGCAAGACTTTTAATTCTCATTCATTTGAATATGTATACATGTAAATATTTTTGAGGATTGTAAATTTTTCAAATAAATAATAACAAAAGCGAGTTGTAGTGGCTTTTAACCCACGCAGTTGACAGGTACCACCTGGAAAATCAATCCCAATTGTACAGGTCAGGATTGACCATCGGGATAGGAAAAGGAGCCCATGAGAATGCTGCAGTATCCTGGAACCCTACAGGACCAACAACGAAAATCACCAAATATTGAGATATGAATCGTAGGATTTTGTTATATTATTTTTTTTTTTTGGGGGGGGGGGGGGGGGTGGGGGGGGGGAAGAGTTGTTTTTTTGGTCAGAAAAACACAGTTATTGGGAATAATGGACATAAATACTGAACAGCTGGTTAGAAAAACCTGTCAGTAAATGCAACTCTTTTTTTTTTTTTGCGCCTAATTTTAATCAACATTAACTAATCTAAAATATAAAAAATTAAAAAACCCACAAAAATATTACTTACCAATACAAATATGAACTTTATTTTATGTATGTATAAAACATTTAAGTGAATATATGTGTCTGAGTTAAAGTTATAAACTTATACCCACTCAACAATGTGTTTTTTTTCAAAAGTTAATCCAGATATGCAATTGCAATAAAGTGGAAATGACTGTACATTACACAACAGATCATTTACACACACCTCCATGAAATATGTATAAGCTATTTAAGCTATTTAATCTGATCATTTTAAAATCTTGTTTGTGAAGAGTGGTTCAAAAATAAGACTTTAATTATTCATTTTAGATTATCGAGGAATTTAAGATGGCTACCATCTTTGATGATGTCATCTTGATGCTTTGCTAAAAATTAAAGATTGACACCAACAAGTTTGTTCATCTGTGAGGTATAATAAACTGACTGCTGAAGGTTGTTAGCTTTCTTTTTAAAAATACCACAGGAGGACATAAGACAGTATATAGACTACATTGCATCTTTATGTTTGGAAACCAATCTGTACAAAAACACATATTTTAGTTGATATCATGGCTTGCTACAAAACATTATGTCATTTGAGAATTGTAGACTCCAAGAACAGTTTGTGATAGCTACTAAGGACCAATATATATTAAAATCATTTGAGATTTGTAGACTCCATGAACAGATTGTGATAGCTATTAAGTACCCATTAATTTAACCTGTGTTACATGTAATATATTTGATTAGTTCTTTTAGTTTCCTTAGCTTGTGTTGTTTTTATTCTCTTCGTCTGGTGTTAATATGTTTTAGTCTCAAGGCATTTTGTTATTTTCTCTTCAGGACATTTAATATTTTTTTAATGAAACAACAGATTTTAAGACACTTTTAAAAAAATTTAAATATATTTGAGTATATGTGCATGTATATCTACAGGTACATACCTTGTATGTCCAAGTACAGGTACATTGTACAGTGTGGGAGGAGGTAAGTACAGCTTCCAGTCACTGAAACACTGAATGGCAGAGTAACTGTCGTTAATGTAGTCAAATGTTCATCTTTTACACCATAAGGATCTGAAATTAAAAACATTTAATCATTAAAATGAACAGATAACATTAAAAAAAGATGTACAGGTTATTAAGAGGTTTTCCTGTAAACATTACTGTGACAGAAATTGGCCAGCAACTTGGAATCATACAGGTTCACGTCGTCTGTAATATACTCTTGATCTGAACCAAGCTGCAGCTCTGGTTTGTCTCTGGTCATCGTGTGTTTGTAGCCCCATACAGGGTCGGCAATATTCTAGTGGGGATTTTCCATCAGGCTGGCGATTTCACACATCTATATACACATAATGAAGTATTACTGCCTTGAAGTAATCCGAAAAGAAAGATTTTCACTTAATGAGGGCCTTACACTAGCTGAAGCACGACGTTTTAAAATGCATATTTAAAATAGTTTTTGTACCATATCATGCAGCATGTAGCCTACTTACGTGCTTATTTTGGAACTGCTGGTTTAAACAATGTTTATTGCCTTTCAAAACCAGTAGCAGTCTGGGGATTGGCCAACAGCCATTAGCCTATATTAAGGCCTCTCACAACATTCCCCTGCGTGTACTGTAAAATCATCGTGGTGCAGCGGTGAAACATTGTCCTTGAGAATGGCTAATACAGTACAACTCCTCCTTTGTTTGCCGTGAGGTGCAACCCGTGAAAATGGATGATGGGATCCTAGTGATTGAGTTGGGGCATACCTGTGGGTATGACTTCTGGCAATACATCACTTTGGCCCGGAATTCATATAGACAGGTGGTCAGAGAGGCCCGAACTGATCAATCGGCTGGTCATGCCAAGCTCTAGAGCAAACTACCTATGTTTTGTTCATTTTGTCAATAACAAACATTGGCTAGGGTCAATTGGGTGATTTAATTTTTTTTCTTGCCCAAGTATATCAACCATATCTGCCTTGGCAGGAGTGTGCTGGTTATTTGCAACATCATGTTCCCTTATTGAACTCGGTGGTGGGTGGGGGCATGGTTGATGAATACATTATTCAATAATATGGATAAAAATAAACTACTATCTATAGATGGGATCCTGATAAGGGTCCACACCAAGGTTTCGGATTTCTCATCATCTGATGAGGAGTCCACGTTAACTACTGTCAAGAAATCGAAAGTTCTTTCTGGTGATGCTTGGCCAAGGTTCCTTGTCATCGAATCACCATTTGCAATTCAAAAAGGAATTCATGTCATGTCAAGAAGTTGAGGAATGGATCGCTTTTGGTAGAATAATGAATGAAAAATACATCGGCTATTGGGTGTCAAACTGGTAAATGAAAAAACAATGTGATGATCAACATCAATATAAAAATACAACAGTTCAATTAAAACACAGTGCAAATAACTGTGCAATAAATACAAATATCACAGACAGATACTGACTTTTACTCAATTTGTGCTGTATTGGCCATTCTCAAAGATAATGTTACATCTCTGCACCACGGTGAGGTTACAGCATGTGCAGGGGCAACTTAATTAAAGTCAGTGCACACGCGTCCTTGAACTCATCAAAGGGCATCATTCCATCTCGAGATCTGGAAGGAGGTGTCATGTCTGTTTCTACCAACACTTTAACCCTTACATTTAACAAGCCACTGCTTCCAGACTCTATCAAGGCTGGGTACTTAAAAATACATGTTGTACCTTTTGTCCCCAACCCTTTGTGATGCTTTATTTAAGTGCCAAAAATATGGCCATGGACAAACTACTTGCCATGGCACGGTCACGTGTGCTCGCTGTGGTCAGTTTGATCACGATAGCAAGACATGTCATCTCTGTGGTCTAGTGGATAAGCTGCTGGGCAATCAAGCTGACGACAGTGGTTCAAATCCCGTCAAAGCTGGCTCACACATTCATTCATCTTTCTCATCTATCACCCTCTGCCTATCATTCTTATTATCTTAATATAAAACACTTTCAATTTCTCCCACGATTTCAATCTGTTTCGACCCTTTCTGTCAATTTCCTCCGACTCTGTCTTCTGAGCTGTCCACACCATCGCCTACCTGTCTCAACTTCCTCCACAGGTGCAGTCTCTGTGTATATCCCTGCACCCACCTGGCATCCTCGTCCTCTGCCGCTAATAAAGCTGGTCTGACCCACGGCACTAACTAACGACCGCCGGTAGTAGGGGTGCATAGTAGGTGGTTACAAGTGCCTCTTAACAATGCCAGAAGTAACTACTGAACACTCCCCGAAGTGGTCAGACTAAGCCCACAGCTAAAAGCTGATGGGGAACAGGTGTGTGGCACAGATAGCCACAAGAGACAAGCACCTGTCGCAGTTGGAGAGACAAGGACTGGGTTGTGGAGGTGGACAGCGAAAGAAGGTGAAAGATAGGAGGAGTTGCCAGATCAGGAAGAAATAAGATGGAATTCAAAGGAAGAGAAAGGAAAGGGGGCACTGGGATAAAAATAATAATAATAAAAAAAAGACATGTCAGCTTGACATGGTATGTACAAATTGCAATGGTAAACATTTTGCGTACTCTCGCGAGTGCCGAAAATGGAAACTTGAAAAACAGGTACAACAGATAAAGGTTGAAAAACATCTGTCTTTTTCCGAAGCTTGAAAGTTTGTTGAGACCACGACTCCTGCTGTATCAGGAGTCCTACACTGCAGCTGCAGTAGTTTTTACAACAAACACTTCGGTTCAGACAGATCTTACCTGGCCAAATAATGCTGATTGATTTATAAAACTATCAGACATTGAAAAGGCACAAAAACAGGCAACAAAAGCTGTTAACAAACAAACAGGAAAAGCAACTTGGGTGACTTCGGATTCTTTGAGTCGGCCGAAAGATACCAACATTGGACAACCAAGCCCCAGTAAACCTTCAAAAACTAAAATTACCAAAACACACAAAGATGACATTTCGGGACGCTTAATTTTTTTTTAGCTGCAACTGCTGCCACTTTCAAATATTTATGAGGCTTTGGATAATTTGGAAGAGATGAAAATCTCTTCACAATCAAACAGACCACCTCCAAAGCCTAAGATAATGCCCATACTTCCACCAAATGGCAAATAAATTCCTACAGTGGAACTGTCGTGGGCTTAGCCCAATTTTGATGAATTGTGTGTTTTAATTCAAAAACATAACCGTCCTGCAGTGTGTCTTCAGGAAACGTTCTTGAATGACACTGATCATATTACCATGAGAGGATTTAACCTCTTATCAAAAGTTTCAACAAACTGAAAATAGAGCAGCTGGGGGTGTTTCCATTCTTGTTAATGAAAACATTCCTCAGTGTTGGTACCTTAAATATTAATTTACAAGATGTGGCTGTAAAAGACATGGCTCATAAGACTAACTTTATGTACAGTACGTTTATTTACCACCCCATAATCATTTAAATTTCAATCCTAGGGACCTTCATGACCTTATTGACCAGCTCCCTACTCCCTTTATTATTATGGGAGACTTTAATGGTCACCACACTTTGTGGGGATGCGAGGATGTCAATATTAGAGGAAAACAGTTGGAAGACTTAATTCTCAAAAATTATATACTTTTATTTAATGATAAAAGCCGCACTTATTTTCATTCTGCAAATGGATCTTTCACTTCCATAGACTTAACTCTTTGTAGTCCATCACTTTTTGTTGATTTCTCCTGGAAAGTTGGTCCAGACCCTTGTGGTAGTGACCACTTTCCCATTATTTTGGAGAATGATGGACCTCCTTCACTTGAAAGATTTCAAAGATGGAAGTTGTCTATCGCAAACTGGAGTCAATTTCAGCATCTGTGCAGCGCTCGACTGCAAGAATTTGCCATTCCTGATGCTGATGAACACATGTCTTTGTTCACTTCCATCTTGAAGGACATTGCACATGAAAATATTCCTAAGACTTCGGCAGTACCACAGCGTTTCAATAAACCATGGTTTAATGATACATGCAAGGACGTTTTTAAAGAGCGAAACAGGCTCCTTGAGAGGTTCAAACATGAACCTGCTGGGGATAACCTGGATGCATTCCGTATTGCTAGGGCTAAGCCTCGCAGAGATATTAGACAGAGTAAGAAATCATCTTGGAGAAAGTTTGTCTCCAAGATGAATTCACAAAAATTAGTGAAATCTGTCTAGAATAGGATCCGTAAAATCAAAGGTAAAGAATCCAGTAATACATTTGTCTGTCAATGCCACGGATAACACGTCTCATCGTGACATTGCCAGTGCATTGACAGACAAGTTTTCTGATAATTCACCTTCTGCTTTCAGTACAGATGCTTTTACATCTGTCAGAACTAAAGCTGAAAATCAGTCCATTAATTTTTCATCTGAAAATGCTAAAGTATACAACAGGCATTTCTCTATAGAGGAATTGCAGGATCCTCTTCGTAGAGCCCATGATACTTCAGTAGAACCAGATGAAATTCATTATCAGTTATTAAAACATTTACCTGAATAATCTTTGATGGTTCTTTTGAATATTTTTAATGACATCTGGATTTCTGGTGACTTTCCTTCTGATTGGAGGAAAGCAATTATCATTCCTATTCCCAAGCCTGGTAAGGATCCAACCAATCCTACTAGTTATCGCCCTATCGCTTTGACAAGTTGCATTTGTAAATCCATGGAACGAATGATCAATCGTAGACTTGTCTGGTATCTTGAATCCCACAAATTGCTTACTAACGTGCAATGTAGGTTCAGATCTAGACGTAGCACGGTTGATCATCTTGTTAGATTTGACACATTTTGAAGGGAGGCTTTCATCCATAATCAGCACTTGGTTTCAGTATTTTTTGATTTGGAGAAAGCCTACGATACCACGTGGAAGTATGGAATTTTAAATGACCTCCATGGCATGGCATGGGTCTTAGAGGTCGACTTCCTGTTTTTATTTCTCATTTTTTGCTCAAAATTAATATCAGGCATGTTGGACTGAATTATGTTTGATATGCAATACACCAAAACACTTTTTCTAATAATAAAAATGGAAGCATGCATGCTTCGGGCCGACAAGAATGACAGAAGTGTATGTGATCGGCAAACATACATTTATAAAAAATAATACCGGTCTTGGAGACCAAAGATCAGTTTCAGACCAGACCTTTTTTCCAATAATAAAAATGGACACATGCATGTTTCAGACCGACAAGAATGACATGGCACTGGAATTTTTTTAAAGATATAATACCAATCTTGGACACCGAGAATCGGTTCCAGACTGGGGAAAAACGGGCTTTTTCCCATCCGTGGTGCAGAGATACGGTCTAGATGTGTCTCAAACTTGATCCCTACGAAAGGTAGGGTTTCTAGACTATGGAAATCCAAATTAACTAGGCCTCACTTTATACAGAATTAATTTGTAGAAATATTGCAAGTACCCTTACCTGACAATGTAATCTTACAAGAAAGTGGTGCTGGTACGGGGTTGAAATCAAGGCAAATCCATTCTGTATCGTCTCTGCCTTTCTCAAACCTTTTTATCAGCATTGTTACAGACACTGAAGGAACTCCTACAACATCGTAATGGTCTGAATCAAATGATAAACAGTCCTCAAATATAGAATTACACAGCACAGTTGGTTCATTATTTGTGGTGATAGCGACACTGTTGTCAATTGTTCCAGTTTTGAGAACACAGGTCACATCCAGTGGCACTCCATCAAACCAGTTTGAAGGACATGGCTTTATTTCAAGAATAGCTCCACCTAAAAGTACAGATATTTTATATTATAATAAACATGAATGAAAATGTTCAGGCTATAAGCATCTTTCATTGAAGGCATCTCCAAGGCCTGTTTACTCAAAGTCTGAGTTAACTTAATCACTGAGTATAACACTAACTGTGTTAAATTTCTTAACACATGTTGGCAAATAATTCAAACAAGAGGTGTACTGGCCTATAGAGCTCTGCTGTTTAATTTTCAATTTTGTCAGTAGTACATAATTAATTGATGTGAAAACATCACCTAATGTTAAATTTTTATTTCAATTTTTAAAACATTTTTTTTTTTTTAAATACTGTAATATATCTTTATTAGTTTATGAAGACAGCCTGAGAGAATATTACCTAGTTTTAGAACTATTAGATCAAAACTCTATGAGAAGACAGTCCTTGGATTTCGAAAAACCATGGCAAGTGAAAACTTGCACACATCAAAACGCTTAGGCGAGTGAAAAATCGAACTCATCAAAATGCTAAGGCGAGTGAAAACCAAGCATTATTAATTTATGAAGTAATTGGTAATGGAAGTAAATGTAGAAACATATGTTTCAAACATTAACCAATAAACCAACAATGTTTGGTTCATTAGTGTAGTCTAACTGTGTTTCCCTCTCAGGAATAAAGTTATAGTTTATCAAAAATTTTCAGAAGCAGTGCTATAGACGTATAATTATGACATACATGTATGCAGACAATTTGATTTTTTAATTACAATATGTACTGTTCAGATAATTTGATTCATACAATTATAGATACCTTTTCAGTGTTAGATGGTTTGCTAAACATGTCCAGGAATCAATTAACTTGTCTTGAATTTCATTACAGTGCACATTTCATTACAGTGCACAACAAACATGATCAGGATAGTTCGGATGGGAAAATCCCACTGGTTCTGAGGAAGTGGTTCAATTAGAACTATGACCCAAGCATCTCAGGTGTACATTACCGACTGAATTGGATCCCTCATATTACAACAACAACAATAATAATAATAAATAACTAGTGAAACATAGGCCTACATTTAGTTCAATTGATAGTGTTGGTTGGGGCATTGACATTCATGTTGTGTTTTTAATTCAACAATTACGCAACACGCCATTTGATCTACCACTACCAGTTACAAACGGCTCTGACGTCTATGTGAAGTCAGCATTACGATATTGATCTAGTACCAATGTTGTTGATACAAAATATACAAACGCCAAAACAATTGTCAATACAAAGGATTTTATTCCAAACGTGGGAAGATAATCTAAAAAGAACCCCCAAAACCACCAAAAAAAACCCCACACACATAATTTTTGACACCATCATAAATGCTAAACAAGTTGTCAAGTGGACAAGCATATGCATGCAGCCAGAATTCCAAGAGCAAAAATAATCTGAACCCGATAACTCTGATTGGTCAATATGCCACATAGTACTGCATGTGCATCAAATCATGTTTCAGGTACATGGTCTGTGACTTCCTAACAAATGTATTGAAACAAACAAAAATTAAATAGCGATTGCTGTAACTGTGTTGTGTACATATATATATATATATATATATATATATATATATATATATATATATATATATATACATTCATTAAACTCTGGCTGAAATACAAATATTTAAATGCAGTTTTATTTGATTTTTTTAAAAAAATAGATAAAACAAGAAAAATAATAGACATAAAATATACCTTTTTTGTAAACGAGACCTAGGCCTATTGCTACATACCTATTATCATTTATTTTTCTTCTTTTTATTCTTCCGTCTACTTTTGAAATGTCTTTGTCTAAATTTCATTTCTTTTTTAAAGAAAGTAGAAAGTTACACACTTGCAATTTTTGGGACGTCACGTAATTTTTTTGTAGGCTAACAGTTATTAACTAATCGAGACAATTTTATCGACTTCGCTGATTTTCGCAACAAGTTCATTTGTGTAGGCTACAGAGCCACTGTTTAATTCAATTCCTTTTTCTTCATATAACTATATGAACAGTATAAATGAGTTCTCCTTATCAGACGTGTTCTATTGCCTTACAAAAGTGAACTGTTTCCAATTAATAATAAATACAATAGGCAAAGGAGTTTTGATCGGATTGGTATGTCTTCAAAGATCTCTGTTAAACCAGTGTTTTCCGATTGGCATAGCAAAGATAAGTACCAGTTATCTGTTAAAATCTTACATTACAGCCATTCTCGTCACAGTTTTTATATTTCTGGTAATATTAAACAGGTCTTTCTATCAGCTACATAAGATAAATAGAGGCAATCATTCTACAAAATTATTTTATGTGCGCTGTTTGTTACGTGTAACGATCGTTATTTTCAAACACACCAGACTGAAATTACATGCGCTGTACGAGCGCGATCACACTCATGCACCTTAAACCCAAAATATCGTTAGTACATGTACTATCATCGCTGAGCATAAAAACCAAAACGGATTGCCTTAATATATTACACCACGATTTATAGTTGCATGGGGTAAATAAGCAAAAATGCAATTTTGGATCGAGAACTTTGATTGATCTGTGGTGCTAAGTCCTGTTCTATGCAATAATTATGGAGAAATAGTAAAAAATTTGCATGTCATTAGTAATGATGTATGTACTGCAGTAGAAATATGTTTATTTTAATTATCTTTTATATTTCCTCAGAGTGACTTTGGATATTCATTTATTAGGTTCCACTCTTAAAACGTTTCGTCACGCATTCTGCATCACATGGATAAGTTAGCCATTTTGAATTCAAAATGACTGCCATTCTCACAAAAAAATATAGATGAAATGAATATAATGAATAATACAAGCATCATGTACTCATCTATTCATTCTTCACGTTCCACCCTAAAATAGATGTATATAACATTATTTAACTGTTCAATGTTGCACTATACCAAATAGAATACCACAGGTGACAATGTTAACGTTCATGATCTATGACCATACATATGCATACTACACCTTTCTAATGTATTTACTGAAGAAATGTTGTGCATAAATGTATTAACCAGACATATTTAAACCATGTTGATGAAAAATCAAAATGTATTGCGTGCTTGTTTGTTTAATGCTTGTGGTTTTATTAATATATATATAAATATATATATATATATATATATATATATATATATATATATATATATATATATATATATATATATATATATATATATATATATATTATATATTATATAATATATATATATATTATTTATTATTATTATTATTATTATTATTATTATTATTTAAGTATTTATTTATTTGGTTGTTTCTTCTTTTTGTTTTCTTTTTTTCATACATTGTTTTTTTTTGCACATTTCAAAAGTTCAAAAGCACAACACTTGCATGGACAGACCAGACCATCAACTACAAATTGGGTCAATTATTCTAAAGGAAAGTCATTAAATTTTACCCAACCAGTTGCAATTTCAGGTGTAATATGTCTCCTGTTCAGATAAATTAAAAAAAAAAAATATTTTTTTGAAGAAAATGTCCTGAGGTTTGATACAGATGTTTATGGCGTCATACCCAGTAACTGAGTTGGGTATAATTGGAAAGCAATCTGATATTTGTCAGTAGATGGTACTCGTTGAATAACAAAATAATGGTGGCAGTAAATGATGGACAGCAGGGGTGGGGGAAAATAAAATTGTGAATCGGTCCCACTTGATGTCGTCACTACCGGGGGGGGGGGGGGGGGGGGGAAGAGAGAAAGGAATTTAAAAAAAAAGAACATTTAAAAAACGATATTTGCCAAATAGTTTTTAAAAAAATCATAGTGATATTTGTATAGTTTTATCTTGAATCATGAACGCGAAACGATAAACATGAAAACATGAAGAAAAAAAAGAAATAATCACATATGATCAGTTGAAAACCCCCACAAATTGTATATATTTTACATAATAGAATAAATATAATAAAAAAGGAATAAAAGTTCCGAATTTTAATTCCCATATATATATAAAAAGTACGAGTATTCAGTACTGTGTCCTGAAAATTAATAAAAGATGGCACTGTTGAAGCGTTTGACAGCCTGAGCAAGCACATGTTTAGACAAAGATAGTACTAACGTCATCACTGATTGGATGAAATTTGACCTCTACTGGCTCTAGAGATAACAGTACATGTAGCTGTTCTGCTTACTCCCACTCGTTAAAAAAAAGGTGGAAACCTTTTGTTAACTTTAAAATCCTTCATAATTATTGGATACACTACATTGAACAGTCAACAAAAAATACATTTATAGATTATTTCAGTATAATTTATGCTCTTTCAAGCAGTTTGTATTGCACAAAAGCCTCTTGCTTCGGACTAGGACACTCGACCCGACAGAGCTCCGTACATAGGTGTTGACAGGTGTTGATTGTAACCAGTTGCAAACTCTGGGTCCTTTGTTTTAATTGGAGTGTAATACCTTGATGGCTCTCTAAACCAAGAATGGTGCTATCGTTAATGTCTGTGTAATCTCTTGACCGGCTCGGAGATTTTGACAAATGTCTAGCCAAGTGGCAGTCGATTGACACTACTGTAGGTCCGACTTCAGTGACTGGCGATATACTTAGGCAGACTTTAAAATCACATCACAAACGTCTGAAACACCAGCCATATTGACCACTATTTATTTATAATTTTAAATCATGCAAGAGATACCGATGCCTGGACTGGCCGGTCCACTTGACCGATAGGAATTTGTTCCAATAATAGAAATGGACAGGTGCTTCGGACAGACAAGAATGACAAAAGTGGGACCGGCAAACGCGCGTTTTAAAAAAATAATTTCGGTCTCAGAGATCGAGAATCGGTCCCAGACCGGGAAAAAAGGGCTTTTCCCCACCCCTGAAGGACAGACATTTTCTCATATAACAATACTAGGAGCAAGGTTTCTGCAAGAGGGTAAAACGGGTATGATGCTATATACCCAAATATATTTGCAGATTTTTTGTTTAAGTTAGTTTGACAAAATTATTTACTCTTAACATTACTGTACAATTTTGTTTAACCCTAACCCTAAATTTAACCCATTTTCTCTCTGGGGAAACCTTTTGAACAGATAGTTTTACTATATTTTTTCCCAAAACTGAAATACAGGGCAATTTAGTTATTTGTAATTTGTTTGTGGTGATTCTTAATAAGGTTGTTTATTTGTTTGTATTTAGATATACATGTAAGTGGTGTTGTATATTAGTGCATAATATCAGGTGCTATGACTTATGCGTGTATAGTGTATGATTTCGGTTGTGTAACTGACCGTATTCGAGGGTTAAGTGTAATTTGTGTTGTTGTGCACTAGGAGTAAATATGGTACAACACAAGGGGTTAAGGCTAATATGTTTTATAGTATTATGATATTTTTTATAAATGTCAGACGGGCCTGATAACGATGTGGTAGTTTATTGTATTAATTATATTAAGTAAGCCTATTTGTAGTCATTTTTGTTTTAGCCTATGCGAGCCAGAACCATGAGAAGTATGTGAGCTACGAGAGCTATGCGAGCTATAACTGGGTGTGAGGGATGACACAGATGTAACCAGCAGAACTGTAGGAGAGCCATCTGCAAGACATGTCTACAGACTAGCGTGATGGCGGACTGTTATTAGGATGTCTGCAAGAGATGTCAACAGCCAACCAACCAAGATGTGCTAGTGTCTGGTCATCATCAAAATACTGACAGAGTATTCGCAATGACAGTGAATTTTAGACACAAACTGAACTGGTTTAAAATTATTAATGTACTAAGGCTCAGACATTGACTAGAAGCTAGTTGGCTCAAACTGGCAAACCATCGACACCAGAATAGTTTGTTGTTGTTGTTTTTTTGTTTTTTTGTGTGTTTTTTTTTTTTTTTTGGGGGGGGGGGGGTTAATTTAAGGTTGGGGTAGTGTTATGCTGGAGTGATATCATTGTTTTGTATATTCATGTTTTGTTAAAATGTTTTGTTGTTTGACTTGTTTCTTGGACAATATGTCTTACTGATATTCAATCTCTTGTCCATCTGTGGCAGTATGTACTTTATTATCAATACATTGTCTCCAAGCTGGTGGTCAGTTAAGGACCACAATTGGCTGGAACATCTCTCGGACTTGCACTATTTCATTTCATATCATACTGTACATTTTCTGTCCACAGACGTTTGGATGAGCCTTGAAGTTTGGGTAGATGGTAGTACTGGGATACAATATATAATAAATGCCACCTCCATCAGTATTGTGCTGTGTTAATGCAAAATTAATCCTTTTCATATTGCTATAACTCCTACATATAATGACATGTTAAGTTTAAATATTTGGATCAGCTGTTTTTACCAGCATATGCCATGTATAGTTTGTACATTAAAAAAATGTTAGAACACCACTGGTCACATTGATTTATATATTAATTCTGACAAATAGTCTTAAAGGTAGGGTCAACTCAAATATGAGCCTTATGTGTTGGAAAGATGCATACCCGGACCACCAACACATACATGTACTGACACTTTAGCAAATGAAAAACGCGTAATTTTAGAGTTAATAAAAAACCATGATTATTTCTGCTAATTACTGGGAGCAGCCATTTTGTTTCGTTTTTGTGACGTCCGGTGGGATAGCTTGGGGCGAAGTGACGTCAGCTCCTGACCATCTCCTGTATGCAGTGTAAACAAAAGCAGTAATTTTCGACAAGGCGCATCTCTTTGATCGACCTGACTTGTAAAACAGCATAAATGACGTAATATTATAATAAAGTATTTAACTAAATATATTTCAAATTGTATTAATGAACAAAATGGGTTATAGTATTTTTCTCTGTTAAATAATCCAAAGGAAAAAATGTACAAAATTAGGCCTATTGATATGCTACGTTGGAGCAAAAACAACAACCCACGATACCCAAGTGATAATTTTCTTTTCTTTGGGACTACGTAATTGGTCAGTTCTGTGGTTTTAGATGGAAAAGTCTACTTAATCAATAGTTTTACAGAACTATTTACAGTAATAAACCATGTCCATTACAATGTTAGGGGAGACAGCTAGGTAATATTCCACAATACCAGTATGTATTTGTCTAGACAGCGTCAATTAATTGGCTCGTCTGGTTACCAATCAAATACACACCTGCCAATCAGGAATCACAGGTAGAAGCAACTAACAGCATAGACCAATTAACTAAGAAAACACTCTGTGTATCATTTCAGTACGTAGGTTAATGCATGGGCAAAACATTGTTAATTGTTTCGACTTGTTGTGTAGCCACTTTGACAATGGTATTTTATTTTGTATTGAAAACTAATATATATAGTACTGGATATACTTATTGCTGGCTTACTGGGATGTGTATTATTACAGAACATTGCAATGTATGACTATTTATCATCCCGCAAAAACCAGGTAGATCGTGTTTCTCTAGTTCTAAGGCTCATTCCTGATGTAACCGCCAGCTCGCCAGAGGGCGTACTGACTGAGATGGTACAAAATGGCTGCGCACGTTATATATAATAGCCGTCACATTTAACCATTTTATTCATTAACTATACGATTATACGTGTTGATATTAAGCTATAATGTGCATTATATATCGTTGAATATGCATACCAGGCCAAATGCCTTAATTGTCCTCTCCATTAAAGAGGAAATCCGCTACATTTATACATTAGTAGCATGGGATCTTTTATGTGCACCATCCCACAGACATGGTAGGACATACCACGGCCTTTGCTATACCAGTTGTGGTGCACTGAAATGAGAAATACCTCAATGGGCCTACTGGTGGGAAATGATTCCAGACTGACTGCATACGCATCAGGCTGCATCCTTAGTTTGTACGATGCACATATGCATTGGAGCCATCTTCTGTACCATGCAAAATACAGTCTTCAATGTATCATTACATTATATAATTACATTGTTGGATATGACTTGATGTTTTTTAAGTACTCATGGAGAAGAAAATCTGTGATCAGGCTAACCATAACACTTCAAGCGACTAGTAGAAATGTATGAGAATAAAACACCCATAACACACCATAGCCATGGTTCAACAATGTATACGCTGTCACTAACTTCCAGTCCCTGAAATACATGTGCTATGAACAGACAACAGAGTGCAAAGACCTACCTCAAGTTCAGCCAGCAAACTTTTTGCTAACGTTCACGAACTATTTGCCTGGTTCCCGACATGACATGGTCATTTGGTTTATCGTGAAGAGCATAAAATAGTCAAGTGGATGTTTTTCTGCTCAGTATGGCTGAACTCAGCATTAGTTGGAACTCGCTTTAATTAGAGACCGCATATGAAGACTTAAATGCCACACACTGCTACCAGTCCATTGCAGTGTTTCTTTGGATGAAAACCACGTTTGTTTTGCGATGATTACAACATGTATCTGTAGTACTACAAGTATATGAGTAGTTGTAATTGCGTGGTACAAAGAAAACAACCAGCAATAGAAAAATTCCATTTTAGGGGGTTAGGGCCAACATAATTTTTATTTATTTTTTGAAAATAGTTCTTTTAAACGTATTCTATCAGTACAGCAAAAAATTCTTATCATTCTTTCATATTTAGAAAGTGTCCACGGTCCCTACTTTAATGCTAGATTGAGTTCAGCCAGACCAAGCAAAAAACATTCGCCAGACTCATTTAAGCACTTTATGGTAAAACCAAATGGCCACGTCGGGAATCAATTAAACAGTTCGCGAAATGCTTGTCAGTTGAACTTTGGATTGGGAATTTACATATATTTCCGATCATGCATGACAGAGCTGAGATTCAAATACTTTAGTAATAACGGTTTAGTTACTATATTTTAATATTTTCTTTTAGTCTGTTTTCAGTTCACAAAGTATATCTTATTTTTTACAATAAGGAACAAATTATATACATCTTGAAAAAAAAAATCCAATAGTCACCAGCAAAATAAATGCAACAGAGAATGTAAAACTCTGCGACAATTTAATATAAGACTATATCTTGATTTATTAATTATAATTTTGATATGAATGAGGTTTTTTTGCAGAAAACCATTTTATTTCATAAAAAAACAAAATGACATGAAATGATGAGTACCATCATTTGTGTCATCATAATTTTTGCCATTAACTACAGTTTTAAAAGTATTACCATTGTAGCATTTTTTGTTTTTTTTATTCTTCAAATTACACATATCTTGAGAATATTAAAATGTTCTTTAAATTAATATATTTTTATAATTTAAAAAATCTGTTACCATGGGGAATTAGGTAACTGCCAAAAAGGTGAAATTGAAGCAGGTTTACGTTTACCAAAATCATTGAATAGCATTATTACAATCCTGTCTGTTAAACAGACCCGTATATAACATGAATGCATCGGGTTAGTGTTAAGGCCATGAGGTCAATGTTTAAACAGTATTTTCAAATCGTTTTAAGAAATTTACTTCAAACTTGTACCGTATGAACTTCAAACTAGGTAAAATAACTAATGCACATATTACTTTGTGGGTCATATATCATCAGGTCAAAGGTCAAGATCACATACAAAAGCAGCAATTTGGCATTCGTAGCTAAAAAGATGCAATTGTTGAGCATTTCTCTCAAAACATCTTACAAAATGTTTAAACAAACAGACCTATAACTTCTGCTATATGGCCTTTGTGCAACATTGGTCTATAGTTTGCTTTTGGGGTCACCAGGTTAATTGTCAATGCATGTTTTATGGAAGCGTTTATAAAACAGGACCCATATTCACAAAATATTGTAAGCCTAGTTTTACATGTAAACATAAATCTACGACTGAAGAGCTATTCACGAAACAACATATTCACGTGTAAAGTTGGATGTAAATATAAGAGTGCCTCTGGTTACAACTAACACTGCATATAAGATCTACGGCAAACGTAAGTACTAGTCGTAGACATAAGTTTACACCTTTTTGTGAATATAGGTTTTGACCTTAAACGTCTACATCATGAACCTTATGCTAGGCTCATCCATATATGTAGGCTGGCGGTGCCAACCCCCCCCCCCCCCCCATATTGTTTTTAGACTTGTTTGACCTAAGAAGTAAAGTGGATCAAAATCATCAAATACAACACCAACTTCCTGAGCTCTGTATAATAATACATTTTGTAAATTGTGTTAATACACTGGGTCACCCTTATATTGTAGCATATGCATTATGGGATGGGGCAAGGGTCGTAACAATTGGGGTAAAAAAATGTCTGATTCTGCATTATGTTAATGTTGAATGGTCCTTTCTTGATCCATGCAGTCAACAATCTGTAATGCAAAATCTTGCACTTTTAATACCCCGCTCTCTCGTGTAACGTTTTGTTACTGTGAGACCACCTTCACAATAAAATTAAATAGTCTAGTGCTTGTCAACATACCCCACCCTCATATCCTTGCAAATGTTATGATGATTACCACTTGATTTGTTCAACATAACATGATTTTCTGTTTGTTTTAAGGAATAAATAACTGTCAAAAATAAAGGGCCATGACTGCATGGTTCCATTGTAATTTATGAATAAAACAATAAAACATTTTTAAAATATGTTGCATAATTCGACAACCACTCCTTCTATTATCCCAAATTACGTTTTGTAACACATCCCACGATTCCTCCTCTCCTTGAGAGCATTACGTAACACTTGTCCAATAGCCCCCTTATTCAATTGTAAATAATAAAGAAGTAACATTGCTGGTGGGTAAATGTTCATTTTTGACCTGATCGACTTTATTAAATTTCAATATTTGTAATACGCTATTTAATAGTCATTGAAAAGAACTATTAACCATGTACAAACACGCACATGCTTGTTCGCCACATGACTTGACATAATGGATACGGCCATTACTTCAAAAGGAGGAAGTTGCAGTTTAATTAGTGTTTTCACTTAATGACTACTTGTACAAAGACGTTAGGTACCATAAACATTTTTTAAAGAAATAATAATAATAAAATACTTGAAATTTTGAAGAAAAAAGTACGAAACATAAGTGGCCTATAAGTTACCCATATATTGGTATAAGTGAAGTATCAGTGTGTATAATTATAAGTGAAAAGAATGGTTAACTGACACATCACTGATACGCCACATATATTTCACCTATAAGTGGTTTATCAGTGGTATAAGTGAACTGGAATTCAGACATTTTTTGTTTGTTTTTATAAGTGAAATATAACTGAACACTTAGTTTGGAGATAGTCATTTTGCAAAGGAAATGATGTGTTCCAAATGAACGGGGAAAAAACTAAGTCCAAAACATTTTCTTGGTTATTTTTTTAAAATTCATAACTTCTCACAGGATTTATCAAATTCATTGGGAACAGTGGCTAAACAACCAAACATACATGTAACAGAATGTGATAGTATTTCCAATAATAATACTAATAAAAATTTATTAATATTAATACACATGATGCTATATGATCATAATTAACCCATGCTACCTCCTCACTTAAATAGACCCTCCAGACTCACCACCTGCCACAATAAATATCTGTAAAATTGTAGCAGCAGGGCAGAGGTGTGCGTGCGTGTGTGTGTGTGTGTGTGTGTGTGTGGAGGTGAGCTCCATTTCAATGTTTATTACAGTATGGATTTATTTTATCTATTAATGGTAATTTGTATTTACATATAAAAAAGTTAATCAACTAAAAAAAAAAAAAATCAAGAAAAAAACCTCACAAGAAAAACAAAGACAACAATGATATCAGGAATTCAGATAGAACAAGGGATTATTATGAGAGGTGCAAAATCCTGAGATTAATAGCCTCGCCATCTTAGGCAGTATGGCGCAACTTCAAAAGGACTTAATTCAGACACCACTCTGTGGGTCTCCAGCCAGTAGGAGGACACCAAAGAAGAAAACCAAAATGGCGCCACCTGGACATTTTCTTTGTGCACATGTGTTTAGTTAAGACTATACCTCATGTCCGTGGAACAAGTCTATCATACAGGAAAACTAATTTGGTAAGTATATGACTACATGTAGCACCTATTTTTTTTTTTTTTAACAGTTCATGTTTTTCATTTAAAAACCATGCATTACAATCATTGTTGGATTTTCAAATAGACAAAATGGCGGTATTCCTTTGTCTGATAAATTCTCTTTATTTATGTTAATGCATGTGCATAGACATTTCATTTAGTGAATACAACTATACTAAAAGTTCAAACTAGTGCTGATTATAGTTATTTTGTCACACAAAGGTTTGGTGGTGTTGTTTACATTTAAATATTATAAGTAATTAGTAGTAATTAATTAAAATATACTTGTGGTTTCCCTCTGTTACCAACAAACATGATTTTTCTTTCTTTTTTTATGTCATGGCAAATTTTAAAGTTTTCAAATCCACATGATCAATTAATAGCTTAGAAGTATTAATAAGTTATAATTTTTAATGATATAATTTTGATCAATGTGACCTGTCCCTCCATTTCCGGTAATGGAGGAACATTTGTGACATCGTACATTAAAACAGTTTATGTGATAAAACCAACTTGAAAAGTATCATATATATATATATATATATATATATATATATATATATATATATATATATATATATATATATAGTCAAACCTGCCTTCGCGGCCACCTCCATATGGCGGCCACCTGTCCATGGCGGCCACCCTGAGGTCCCCCCAATGAATTTTACTATATATTTTACCTCTATATGGCAACCACCTGCTCAACGCGGCCAGCGGCCACACTTTTGTCATAAAAAAGCGAAAATGAACCTGCTATCGCGGCCACAATTGTTTTTAGTGCAAGTTATAAAGGAATGTCGGCAATCGTAAAAAAAAACGTAAGATGTTTTTGTTGATATAACCAATTGGCTTGATAAACAGCGGTCCTTTAAAGGTCGTCGGTCGCTTAGCTGTGTTCGTTAATTAACAAGTGTTTTTAATCTGGATTAACGGTGCGATGTACTAGTCATCGGCGGTGGTCATTAAACGCAGTTGATAAGAGGGTATCTAGCCTAAAACAACTGGAGTTAAACGTGTCAACTCTAGAAGGAATTAAATACTGCTGCAGTTTATTTCTGATATTTATTTTCAAAATGCCACCTAAACCCAGTAAGCCGATCGCGTTAACGTTTTTGCACATGTATATGGCTCCTTAATAGTTCTATTGCAACATACGTGTAATTGTTTTTAAAAATTCGTACTTATATATGACCTGCATACGGCGGCCACCTCTCTATGGCGGCCACTTTTGTCATGTCCCACGAGTGGCCGCCATAGACAGGTTCGACTGTATATATATATATATATATATATATATATATATATATATATATATATATATATATGTAATGTTCATCAACTTCTGCAATTCACAAACACTGGAAGTCTTCAGATATCACCTTACAAAGGGATTACATAGCTCCACTAATTGGGGCAATAAAATGTCTATAGGAGAATGAGAGTTGTCAACTGATCACTTTGTACCTGTCTTATCAAAAGGATGTGTATCTCTACTTCTGGCAGACTGGGAGTAATTAATTTACTTCGCACAGTGCTAATTAAAAGCCCAAGGGAAATGGGGGCAGTTGTAATGACTGACATTTTAAACAGTAACATGAACAATATTTGTTAGCTTTTATGTTTGCTTAATACACATATTAATTTTTATAAGCCCAATCATTGCATGTTAATATCATTTACATTAAACTTTTGTAAAGTCAGAATACCTATTGTTTGTTCAGAAAAATAAAGATGCTACAGAGAACACCAAAAGAAAAACCTAGTGTCATCATATTTTTTACAAAATGCACAATTACAATGGATGTCTTTATTTATTCACCAGTTATCTCCAGATACATACATGTTGTAATGGTTCATGTACTGAACAAATCAGTCTGACTGATGTTTTATTAAAGTTGATCATTCCAGCTTTAATATCCTCAACATGTACATACAAATACATGAAACTTTACCATTTGGATTATGCATACTCAGTTGAATCAGAGAAATTTATGAACAGTTATTTGCATGATTGTTTGTAGTAGTTTCCAGAACTTAAGAGATTAAAAATATTTGTATACACATGTATGTATTTTATTTTCTGTTTTTTTCTTAATTAAAATTAAAGTTCAACATTGAATATTTCAAAGTCTGTTTTAATACAAAAATTAACGTTTATCCTAGAGATTTGATTGATTTTTTTTTTTAACTATTATTTTTAGAAGTAAAATTGAAAATTTAACTGAAAGTTTGTTTTTTCCTGAAGTTTTGATTCCCCACATCTGAAACATGGTAGGCTATGATTCTCTAACCTAGTCTTTAAAAAATAATAGAAAGAACTAAATGTTTACATTAAACAATTACTAATTACATAGCAGATCTATCCAGACTATATAAAATATGTTTTTCTTTTAAATTGTTTTGCAGAATCCCATCTGAATGTTGGATGACATATATCAAGATGACACTGAACAAGACATAACTGAAGAAAAGGGATGTGAGAGAATCCAATCTAACATTTAAAAATAAATATACATTTATATTATTTATCAAATATTTCTTTGCATATACTGTTCAGATATATTAGTGGGTCACTTCGGGAAGAATGAAACACCACTTTGTTAAGACTATTGTGCTTCAATCTTTATGTCTTGCTGACAGTTTACAAATAGGGTATGGAAGTGCTGTCATACTGTACCGGTGATATAAGAACAATAACTTTTTAAAACAATTATTTGAATTAAATGGGTCATGGGAATTCCCATGGTATTCATGGATTTTGAACCTGTAGTTTCACTCTTCTTTTTTCTTTTCTTTTTCTTTTTCTTGACAAAACATTTGTTACCATTTGGTAGCTTGACCAAAATTGGTGTCCATTTCCGTGGGTGGAGATAGCGGCAGTCACATTAATACAGAAATTACCTGAGGATATTGAAATTTGGCCTCCAAGGACAGATTACTGCCTAATTTCATTTGTTTAATGATGTCACCAGAGCACTGATTACCGTAGTTCATCACTGGCTAATGGATGTAAAAAATTAAATTGATAATTAATTCTGACTCAGTCTTCAGAGGAAGCTCTCTACATGTTTCAAAAGCAGCAAGTCATCTTTTATATTATCTTACCTCAGACAGGACAGAACATACCACAGCCTTTGATATTCACTTATATTTTACTTATACTTCACTTATACAGCGTTTTTGTAAAATATCAGTGAATCACTAATACTTCACTTATACAGCAATGTTTGTAAATATCAGTGAATCACTCATACTTCACTTATATTTCACTTATACTTCACTCATACAGCAATGTTTGTAAATAACAGTGAATCACTTATACTTCACCTATACTTCACTTATACAGCAGTTTCTGTTAAATATCAGTGAATCACTTATACTTCACTCATACAGCTATGTTTGTAAATATCAGTGAATCACTTATACTTCACCTCTACTTCACTTATAAGTCACTTATATATATATATATATATATATATATATATATATATATATATATATATATATATATATATATATATATATAACACTTCAGTTAAATATAAGCGAATGACTTACACTTCACTTATATATATGGTTAACACTTCACTTATACGTCACATATACTTTGTATAAGTGATACCTCATTTGCATACAAAATCCTAATCGTTTACTTATAAGTCACTTATACTTCAAAAGTATTAACAACTTATACTTCACTCATAAGTGAAAAATATAAGTCATTTCGGTAAGGGATAGGCAGTGCATTGGACATGTTGCGGAAGATCCCAAATGATATGTGTCAACGAAAATGGTTGAATTAAAACAAAGTTTTATTTTTCTACCCCAAAAATGTTATATATCGGACAATGTAGGCCTACGATGCAACAGCAATTTGCTGCATTAGCTAATTCATACCTGGAGAATCTATAATTGTACTCAACTTGTATATACCTGTCACAGATTTATCATTCAGAAATGATATTTTTTTATATTTTGGGGGACTATTACTCCCTGATTATTTATCAGAGATACAAGCTGCTATTTATTTTGAAGTATATACCTATAGGTGTTTCTTTATGAGAAAGATTATCTGAATCAAATGAAATATCAATGTGTAGTTAGGGACCAAAGTTGAAAAGAAAAACAAAATTGTGAAAAATATACCTGCATACCAGGGGTGGTTTGACCATGTGGGCAATTACCCAGCACCATGAGCTTTAACATGAGTAACGCATGTGCATTTGCTATATATGTACCAAGTTTTGACTTTGTGGCTCAACTCCTTCATATAGTTAAATGAACTTACATTTATAACCCCCATACAAGAGCTCGTGAAATTGCCAAGTGATTTCGGAGGCTTTTTGGATGCTAGTATACTTCAAAACAAATAACAGTTTGTATCTATGGTAAATAATCAGTGAGTAATAGTCCCCAAAATATAAAAAAAATATAATTTCCAATGATAAACAAATAAACTTTAGGGGTCTCCAGGTCCAACACTATGACAGATATGTACAAAATGAGTACAATTATAGATTCTCCAGGTAAGAATTAACTAATATAGCAAATAGCAAAATATCTTTATAATGAATTAAGTTATTACCATTCAAAAGGTGCCCGAAATCACATGACACAGTCGCAAATGTCAAAAATGTGACAACAGGCCCTGCATTTGATCAACCACAATTTCAAAACTAATTAGAATTTGACCCTAAAATTTTGCATGTGTCCATTATTTATATGGAAGTATAAATGGGTGACATTTTATAAAAAGTTGGAGATGGTGGCCCGGGAACGTCTGGTTGAGTTGGCACTGAATGACCCTTCTTCGTGTAATTATTCATATAATATGTTATTAATAGCAGGAATTAAGCCAGCACATATGCATGTTGTGTATAATTAAGAGAGGCCACTTATACTAAGTTACAGTGATGTTTGGCTCATCGATCAGCTGGGCATACGCCCTTCCGGCTGTGGCTCCTTTTTTTTTTAGATGGGTTTCCCTTATAATAATTATGTTGTTTTACAAGTCAGGTTAATTGGCCAAAGAGAAGCGACTTGTCAAAAATTACTGCTTTTGTTTACACTGTGCATACAGGAGTTGGTCAGTCCTGAGCTGACGTCACTTTGCCCCAAGCTAGCTGTACCAGACTCCTCGAAAAGAAAAGAAAATGGCTGCCCCCAGTTAGCAGGAATAATCACGTTTTTTATTAACACTAAAATTATGCGTTTTTTCATTTGTTAAAGTGTTAGTGTGTGTTGGTGGTCCGGGTATACATCTTTCCAACACATAGGAAAGAAAGAAATGTTTTATTTAACGACGCACTCAACACATTTTATTTACAGTTATATGGCGTCAGACATATGGTTAAGGACCACACAGATTCTAAGAGGAAACCCGCTGTTGCCACTACATGGGCTACTCTTCCGATTAGCAGCAAGGGATCTTTTATTTGCGCTTCCCACATGCAGGATAGCACAAACCATGGCCTTTGTTGAACCAGTTATGGATCACTGGTCGGTGCAAGTGGTTTACACCTACCCATTGAGCCTTGCGGAGCACTCACTCAGGGTTTGGAGTCGGTATCTGGATTAAAAAGCCCATGCCTCGACTGGGATCCGAACCCAGTACCTACCAGCCTGTAGACCGATGGCCTGCCACGTTGCCACCGAGACCGGTCCAACACATAGGGCTCATGTTTCAGTTGACATTACCTTTAATGAAGTTAGGTCTGCTCGTATTAATTATGACAAAGATCCCAATTATTGAGGCCGTATCTTATGTTTATATTGACGCAAGAGAGGGGAACTAATATTAGGGATCTCCCAATGAGATCAGATGCTGGGTCTCGCCAATGAGTGGCTTGCTTGAGATGTCCCAACCAATCAGATGGACGTTTGGTTTGAAAATCTCTGCGGGTCTAAAGCAGAGCCACTTTAATTTGATTTCATCATTGAGAGTAGACATTAATTATTAAAAGTGAATTTTCTCCCACTATCCCACCCTATGCTTAGAAATACATGTATGTAGTTGTAGTTTTGTATTAAAGGGACAGACCCTAGTTTCAACTCGTGAAAATTAACACTGCATTTAGTTAATCTACAAACCTGTAACACATTTGGATAAATTAGTTACAATTGAGTGAATCATGAGTCTGTGACTTTGAAATGGTGAAATACCCTCTAAAAATAGACTAAAACTCGACTCCATAACTCCATACATGTGTTTCAAAAGATATGAGAAATGCACTGTGTGATATTAAAAACACCAGGATGACCAAAAACACTTCGAATGTATGGAAATGGATACTATAAACAAGGAAAGTTTGTTTTATTTAACGATGCCACTAGAGCACATTGATTTTTCATCTTATCATCAGCTATTGGACGTCAAACATATGGTCATTCTGACAGTTTTTTTAGAGGAAACACGCTGTCGCCACATAGGCTACTCTTTTACGACAGGCAGCAAGGGATCTTTTATTTGCGTTTCCCACATGCAGGATAGCACAAACCATGGCCTTTGTTGAACCAGTTATGGATCACTGGTCGGTGCAAGTTGTTTACACCTACAATTGAGCCTTGCGGAGCACTCACTCAGGCTTTGGAGTCGGTATATGGATTAAAAATCCCATGCCTCGACTGGGATCCAAACCCAGTACCTACCAGCCTGTAGACCGATGGCCTAACCACGACGCCACCGAGGCCGGTGGGTTAAAACTACTATTATTAAAGGGACATACTCTAGTTTTTAAACACTATGGGACATTTTTTACTATTAAAAGCTGTTTTTGATAACCGAAATCATATTTACTTAGATTTTATAATATAAACAATAAAATCTAAGTAAAGTATGATTTCAGTTATCAAAAACGGCTCTTAATAGTAAAAAAATGTGCCATAGTGTTTAAAAACTAGGGTATGTCCCTTTTAATAATAGTAGTTTGTATAAGAAAACATGGTTATTAATTTGTGTTTAAATTAATTGAGTGCATTCAATCAATGCAGGGAATCCATTTGTGTATTCCATTTTTAAATAAAACCATGATTTTCTCCCAAATCTGTGACATTTCTTTAGTTTACCTAATGTATATATTTATGTATTGATGTTAATATTTGCAATAAACACTGATTCTCTGCTGCCAGTAGTCTATATCTTTGAGGATTGCATGCACCTATTATTCATTAAAGTTTTCATATGTCACAAAACAAAAACAGTTAAACCTTAGCGACACTATGACAACGGTTCCATGTGATGACATAATACTTGACTTAGAACGTGTATACACATCTGCAGCACTCTACGGGTTAAATTTCTATTTAAAATTTTAAAATTTAATAAAAATTCTAAAATTCTAAATTTCCAAAATCTTTCTGTCAGTTTGTGAAGACTGCCACATAGAATCATAATACAAGGAGAAGATAGACTTTTAGATATTCAATGTTAAATTTCTATGGGCCTGTCATTATTGATAACATATAGTATTGCTTTTTGAAAAAAAAAAAAAAATGGATTATAGGCACAAGTTCTACAACTTACTAGGCCTTCTCCATAATACGCACACGACACAAAAGTAAGATATTTATGCCATTTTGCCTTTCATAAATTGGTTTCAGGAGAATCGATATGAATTCTCATGAAATTAACAGCCGGACTTTTAGCCCTAGTGATGTTAAGTGCTTTTAATTCATACACATTTGGCAACTGGCATGGGGTATTCTTTAGCTCTTGAAAGTACATGTTCATAATATTGACTTGTATTGTAGTCTGCAGATAATGTATTCATTACTTATAAAATCATGATTACATTTTCTACAATTTATGAAAGAATGGTATGTTTATATAAATAAAATGTTATAATGCTTTCATTATAGTAGCATCTTCATGTAAATTATAAAAAAAATATATTAAACTGGATCTTATAGTATCGTGTAGTGCAATCAATGAGGACTAGCCAAGCCCATTGCCAAATTAGCCAATTGCTAGTTTTTCATATGAAGTGGCTACAACATTTAGTATTGCAATCCACACAACATTTCTGATTGTTACCCATAATTGCTGGCTCTCTGATTCCATGGGAACCATCGTTTCCAGTTCCGTGTTGGTAAAATCATGGAACTGAAATTTAGTTTTCCATGATTATTATATCGAGTACGACTATTCAACGAAAATAATATATAGATAGATAGATAGAATTATATTTTAAAATCAGTTCCCGATGAGTTCCCATGATCACAAAGAACAGATCAGAAAGTGTTTCGCAAGAAATTTGAAATCCTATGGCCTGTAACTGCCAGAGAATTCATGTTCCACTAACCTTGTACATCTTGTTCTGTGAAAGTAACTAACATGACCACTGCAATCTGCCAAGTCAGACACATTCTCAGTTTTCAGTTTTCGGCTTAAATAAGCAATAATTCTGAAGAAAAAAAAGTTAAACCATTAGACCTTAAGTGTAGACTTTTAAATCAGTAATATAATAAGGGATGTTCTAGTGACATATTCACTTGTCTCACATACATGATAACTTTTCCCCATGTAGTAGAAAAGCAGGAACAAAAGATTAATCAAACAGAGAGTTTAGTAGTATAAACTAGGGCCAACAAATATATATATTGCTGGTCTGGTCAGCATCTGCATGTCATATTTTGGAAATGTGAATTTTCTAAATAAATATATACTATTCACGTGACTCATTTTCCCCAAAATGTTACCATAATTGACCACCACACTAGGGCCTATGATAAACTAGACATAATAATCTTTCAATTGAGATAAACAGGGGTTAAACATTATTTTAGACTTACTTGACGCTGCATTATGTTACAAACACATTAATTGGATATAATTGTTTTCTCTTCTTTGTTTTTATTGGTTAAATCTCCCAGGGCAATATCATTTGTGATCACACCGTTGGGACCGAATGAGGGCAATATCACTATTTATGGAAGGTCATGTGACTGGTTTTCGACCAATAAGAATACAGATATATATTCTTATTGTGTAATAATTATAATTATAATATAAATACATTATACCAGCTTAATATTTATGTATCATATTATTATACGCTATGTATTTGTATCTTACAAAAATTGTAACACAAGGAATCCGAGTGCTGAGAAATATACAGATATATGCAGAACTTTTTGTTTTGTTTTTTATTTTATTTTTATTTTTTGTTACCTTTTTTATTTTTTATTATAAAACAAGAGTACCGGTGAGGTACATGATATACCCATCAGGAGTTTGGGGAAAATCATATACATTAATGAATATGTTACTGGTATGAGTCAATTGTAATGTGAAATATTTGCAATGGGATGGATGAACATTTTGTTTCAGATCAACTACTGATTATACTGTACCTATCCATTGCAGAAGGTGCTGTCTGATTAATAAAGCTGTTCTTTATTAAGAAAGGGACATTTTGTTTTGCATGGGTACTCTAGTGACACATTTATATTGGCAGGAAACAGTTTATGTATGTGATGTTAACAATACAGAACCGCCAAGAAATTAGGATATGTGCTTAACAAGATTTTCTTATGTGTTCAGTATATAGACACATTATTTGCTTGACCTAGTAATTGCATGTGACACGCCACCATCCCAATTTGGGCCTACATGTAAGGTTTCATGGTCATGTATGCATCTGTTTCTACATGTTAATCATAACATTTTATTATTTGGCGATCTACACTTAACTAATCGCTTAAGATAATTACCATTTATGACGTAATTTAACATTATTTTAACAGCCTCTGTTGTGTCTCATACCAATATTCATTTGTATGTTTGATACAGACAATAAAATATGTGTTTTATTTGAGTAATAAAAACACTTTTTTTACATACCCGTTGGTGAGAACATCATGTGCAATAACAGTTATATTTTATTTTACAAATGAAAACATTAAATTTTTTATCGTTTCGGCAATCTCAGACTGACAAAAACTACTTATTTGGTGCCAAATTTGTCACATTATCAGAACGGTCATTCTGTCTTTTGTGTCCACTAAATTGTGTCTGATATTTTATCTTCAACTGCAGATTTAATTGGTCGTAACTGCTGATTTTGACTTACTGTCATTTGTTTATTCAGCAATTCCTTGTAAAATATTAGAAACGTTTAATTTTTTTACTTGTTTTTTGGGTGGGTTTTCTGGTTTATATTATAAAAAAATAATTGGGGGGGGGGGGGGGGGGGGCATAATCACCGCTTATAAAAACAAAAGTGTAGTGTTCATTATTAAAATCATTTATCTTGGGTGCCAAATATTATAATATATACACTGTCTTTACAATAACGAAACTACTTATGTGCCGCTGGATAAAAATTACTGCCTTCGGGGAAAGTAGGGGAACTCTAATAAGAATTTACAATTGCCAAAATTGAAAGGTATATTAGCTGTGGGGAATGGTTATATGATAATAGTGAATTAATTGGGCAAACATTACAATCGGTAGTTCAGTATTACAGTAGGTTTTATGACCACCAACGATCTTGAAGGACGATTGGGGTCAAAAGTGAAATTTGAAAATTGACGTTTTTGTATCAGTAAATCGCAAATTCAAACAATAAAAAATGACTAAAACCAAACAATAACAACTGTATGATCAACAGAATGAAAAAGATTGACAGAAATAATGTTCCACAGTTATTAATGGACCATCCTGGAAATGGTCAAAATCGAGAATGACACCCCACGCAAGGGGCAACTGCGTGATGCATGTGCAAACTATGGAATGTGTTTTGGTTTGTTGATAAACATACATACAGATATATATATATATATATATATATATATATATATATATATATATATATATATATATATATATATAGCGCTCAATTTTTACGATCGTCCGGTCGTCTGTGATGACCTAATATTCAGTCGGGCAACTTAATTCTATAATACTAGTTGCCCGTCGGACGACTGACATTTTTTTTTTTACACCAAACGGCGAGTTCTGTCCCATAATAATGTGCCGTTTCCTTGCCCACAATTGCTTTTAAACTGTCGTTATCTAAAGCATCAGTCAATCAGTATATATAAACTTGTATGAACATTTTCTGCTAGTATTTAACATGGGCATATGGGTCCTGGTTGTAGTTAATGGTTGCTTGGTTAGTACCACCCGATGGAACGAGTCGTGTGCTTACCATGTGTTGTTGTTTAATATACATTCTCACTGCGGGTTGCCGCATCGCTTTCTTGTTATGTCACCTCCCCCCCCCCCCCCCCCCCCCCCCCCCCCCCCCCCCCGCGCCACATTTGAAGATTGGCCACTCCTTTTTATTTGTCTGCGCCTCTTTATTTTTTCCACATCCCCCTATAAAATTTACAGCACCCAGCTCCTCTATTTCAAAAATGAAGACTTCTTTCACACTAAAAAACATTGATCAGTCTGCACACTGGATATCAAAGAAAACAAGCCGTTGTGTGTACGGAAACGCGACTGATGAAAAACTTCAGTAACTTACGACAGTTACCGTAACGCAATTTAATAGTATTTTTAACAGTATTGTATCGCTATCCACTTGTATGCTTGAAATCATGAAAACATTTTTTTTTTTCCTTTCGGCAATCTCAGACCGATAACCCCTCTCAATTATTTGGCGCCAAGTTTGTCACATTATCAAAAAGGTCATTCTGTCGTTTGTGTCCACTGACTCTCGTCTGCTATTTTGTTCTCAGTTGCAGATTTAATTGGTTGTAACTGGTGATTTTTACATACTGCCATTTGTTTATTCAGCAATTCCTAATAAACATGAAAAACGTTTTAATTTTGCTGGTCGCACAGCCACCCCCCTTTAATTTTCACCCAGCGAGAACAAATTTCATGTGATATTCACAGAAAACTTGGGCAACTTAGTCTCCACTTGGCAAGATGATTGGGTCGTTGTGGTTGCGAACAAGCTTCATTCTGTCAAGCCAGTCTTGGGAGTGTGGCAGTCATCCTACAGGCGGTGCAGGAAGGATTAAGTAGTCTTGTGTCGTGCCCCATCAGTCATGCATATTTGACGTATTAATTTATTTTGTGTGAACATTGTCAGTGTACACTGACTACGCCACATTTTGGTGGAGTGTAACCATCTGAAGCCGACGAGAAATGATATATTTGGCAACCAAAATGTTTTGGAATCTTTTTAATTCCACCCAAAATTGATTTGAAAGTTTTAAAAAACACTTTAATTTCTGTACAAAGTTTTGTAATATATTTACCTCGATAATTGTATTGTATTATAGTTTTCCCTACAGCTCTTTACACTGATTTTACATAATTATATACAAAAAACCATATACTTACCTTTTCTGACACCCAATAGCCGATGTGCATTTTTGTGCTGGGGTTTCGTTAAACATTCATTCAGTCTTCTTAAAAACACCAGGTTCCGTTAAATGTGAGCTAATGCAACTAGTCCATGATTTCATTTATAATAATACATTTTCCTTAGATTGACACCCAATAGCCAATGTATATTTGGGGGGGGGGGGGGTGGGGGGGGGGGGGGGGGGCAAAACACGGGTAAGCGTTGGTGCGGGGGAAACCGCTGGTTTGTGAGAACGTTTGTGGTATATTAACAACATACATGGTAAATGGTATTACTCGTTCCATCAAGTTGGTAACTAACTAAACAAACCATTTTGGGAGTGCCTAAAGAACTTGAAACGTTTGTGCTTATTCTGTTTTATAGTTAAACAAGTACAATAATGTTCGTCTTCATCGCAGAATGAAAATGATAATGTTCTTTCTCCATGATATGATTTCACAAGACACAAGCCTGTGAAGTGAATGTGAACTGACATTGTAACAACTATGGTATTGCTATTAAGAATTCTAACTGTAAAATGTCTAATAAAACTCTAACAAAAAATAATGTCAGTAGGCCTATTTGTAAATCAGTTAAACAAATTCAATCGCCGAAGACAAAAACAGATAGGTCTACCGAATGTTAATGTGATTTTTTCTAAAAAATATTTTTCCTACATTTATTGTTTTAACATATACAGTCAGCTAGACCTCGTTATAATGACCGTCGTTACTGCGACATTTACACCATCCGACCACAAATTGTCAGGAACAAACGTACATCAGTGTTATTCTGTTCATTAAAACGGAATTCACACCTTCCGACACCGACAGAGCAAATTAGGAACAAACGTGCATCCGACGTCTGAAAACACCTCTTTACAACGACATTACATGATCACAGATACCGTAGCATATTGTAAGTACACACACAACCACTTAGATTCCTTGATCTCGTAGTGATCCGACTGTGTCACATGCTGTCCGAGCTACCGATGTCTGCGAAATCTGTAGACATGCATTGCTTTTGCAAATAATTAAGCCTTTAGTTAACCAATTAAAAGATTAACTTCGAACAATAAAATCTTCTATTTTCATACTTTGTAAACGAAACAAGTACCAATCGTAGATGTCTGTAACCAAGTAATGATTAGACTGACGATGAATGCGCCTTGTTTAATATATTTAATTATGTTTTTTAAAAATATATTTATGTATGTACGTGTATTTGTTGTTTTTAATAATAATTGCAATACATTAATTATTTTTATAGTTATCAGTTAATATTAATTAGTATTAGTAAAAAAATATTTTTCCTACATTTATTTTTCATCGTGTTCAGGTGTATCTTTGTGCCAAATATGAACAATGTACACCTCAGCATTAACATTCAGGGTTTGTTTTTGTGACCGGGCGACGTCCGGACTCCGGACTGCAAATAGGCTGACCGCATTTGGCTCGACGGATCATCGTCTGTGTACTACGGTTCCAACTGATAGGGAAGTACCCCTAATGGATTTACTCCTTCTTCCTCACCAGTCGAGGTAGCATTAGAATAAATAGATAAAAGCGACATGTCAGAAATGCCCAATAAGAATCAGTCCTTGCCTTTTGAAAAATCACACACCTCAAAACGCTTTGGATAGTGAAAAATTGCACTCATCAATATGCTAATTAAGGCGAGTGAAAATCAAGCATTTATTAATATAGTAATTGGTACTTGTAAATGTAGAGACATATGTTGCAAAAATTAACCAATAATGTTTTCTTCTAATGTTATGTTGTTTGGTTTATTAGTGTAGTTTGACTTTTCCCTTTCAGGAATAGAGCTATAGTTTATTAAAAAGTTTTAGGAGTAGTACTGTAGAAATATAGTTATAACATGTATACACTAATGCAGACCATTTGATTTTTTAAATACAATATGTACTATTGAGATAATTTGATGCACACAATTATATATATACCTTTTCAGTGTTAGATGATTTGATGAATGTGCAGCTAAACATATATAGGAATCAACTTGTCTTCAATGTCATTATTATGTACAACGAATATGATTAGGATAGTTGGGATCGGGAAAAAAACACTGGTTCCGAGGAGGTGGTTCATGAACTACGACCCAGGTATATCAGGTCAAAGGTGTGCACTATACTGACTCGTATTATTAAAACATTTTTTTAAAATAATAACTCGTGAAACATATGGGCCTACAATTACTTCAATTGATAGTGTTAGTTGGGACATTGACATTCACGTGGCATTTTTAATTCAATAAATACGCAATCAATCTCCCCCCTCAACATTTTGTAACAGGTTATTTAAACCACCGCTACAAGTTACGAACAACTCTGATGGCGTTACGTCATTGATCTAGAACGGCCCCAATGTTGTTAATAACAAAATACACAAACTCTGAAGAAAACAATCTGTCATTGCAAAGGATTTTATTCCAAAAGTGAGATGCCATAATAAAGATAATAAAAAAACCCATAATTTTAGACACCATCATCAATGTGTAATACGTTGTCAAGTAGACCAGCGTGTGTGTGCAGAATTCCAAGAGTAAAAACAGTCTGACCCCAACAGCTCTGATTGGTCAATATGCCACAGACTACTGCACATCAAATCACGTTCCAGTCACATGATCTGTGACTTTCTAACAAACGAAATAAAAATTAAATGGTCAGAAATGATCATTGATTACTGTTACTATAGTGTGTACATACTAGTATATACATATCCTAATAACATATGAACATTCATTAACCTCTGGCTGAAATAACCTCTGGCTGAAATACAAATATTTAAATGAAGTTTTATTTGATTTTTTTTTAAAGATAAAAAAGAAAAATAATAGACTACCTAGGCTTATTCCTACATACCCATTATCATTTCTTTTCCTTATTTTTTATTATTCCGTCTAATTTAAAAAAAAATATAAAATTACACGATTGCCATTTTCGGGACCTTACGTAAGATTTGTAGGCTAACAGTTATGAACTAATTGAGACAATTTTACCGACTTCGCTGATTTCCGTAAAGAGATCATTTGTGTAGGCTACAGAAGCCACTATTTAATTCAATCCCATTTCTTTTGTTGTCATAACTATATGAACGGTATAAATGAGTTATCCTTATCGGCGCTGTAGCGGTTACCATACAAAAGTGGACCGTTTCTAATTAATAATAAATTAAATAGGCAAAGTATTTCGATCTGATTGGTACGTCTTCGAAGATGTCTATTAATCCCGTGTTTTCTGATATGTATAGCAAAGATGAGTACCAGTCATATATTAAAATCTTGTATGGACGCTACCGTTCTGGTAACATTTTTTTTCTGGTATTATTAAACAGATCTTTCTATCAGCTACAAAAGGTAAATAGTGGGAATCAATAATATACAAAATTATTTTACGTGCGCTGTTTGTTAAGTATAATGTGCGTTATTTTTCACACTCGCCAGATTGAAATTACGTGCGCGGTACGAGCACCTTAAAAAGCAAGGTCTGAAGAATTAGCTATTTTCCGAAGAATCTATACATGCTGTCACCATGCTAACCTACTAATGAATGAGTGGAATTCACCTGATGTGACGTCACAGGTCAGATGCGTGTCAAATCGACTGGGTCAGTGTTTTTCCTCGAGCGTTTTACAAAAAGTCGCTTTATTAATAATTGGGGTGGTATTTTTGTTTTTTATGTTTAATAATGTAATCTTTATGTATTTTTTATATATATACTGTTTATTAATAATGTGCCATGATTGTGGACCTTTAACAAATGAAAAACGCGTAATTTTAAAATTAATAAAAAAAAGCATTATTATTCCTTCTAACTGGAGGCAGCCATTTTGTTTCGTTTTTGTGACATCCGGTGGTATAGCTTGGGGCGAAGTGACGTCAGCTCCGTCCAACCCCTCTTAAGCACAGTGTAAACAAAAACTCTAATTTACGACAAGGCACTTCGCTTTCATCAACCTGACTTGTAAAACAACATAAATGACTTGATAGTATAACAAACTATTTAACTAAATATATTTCAATTTGCATCAACAGAACGAAATGGAGTTCTAGTCTTTTTCTCTTTAAAAAAAATCCAAAGAAAAAATGCTTATTATTAGGCCTAATGGCAGGGTACGTTCGAGCAAAACGACCACTCACGATACCCAAGTGATAATTTTCTTCTCTTTGGGACCACGTAATTGGTCAGTTTTGTGATTTTAGGTGGGAACGTCTACTTAATATTAATTAATCAAGGGTTTTACAGAATTACTTACAGTAATAAAGTGATACTGTCCATTACGATTTGAGGGGCGTCCGCACGGCTAACAGACAATACCTTGTGATCTTAATAAAAGAGGCACGTCAATCAGGAACCACAGGTACAGGCCACGGAAAGAAAAGACCAATTAACCAAGAACACACTCCGAATATTATTTTAGTACGTGGGTTAACTTATGTACAAAACAAGTATATATTATTTTTCAATAAAAATAAGCCCCATTGTCAAAGTGTTGAAATAACTGTATTATGTTGCCGGCTTACTGAAAGAAAATGGGTTAGGTTTAGGGTTAGGGTTAAGAAAATCATACAGTAATGATAAGAGTCATTAATTTTGTCAAAAGGTAAACTTAAAAAAAAATCTGCAAAATAATTTGGGTATGGCGCCATACCCATTTTACCCCCTGGCAGAAACCCTGGCATACCAGGCCAAATGCCTTAATTGTCCCTTCCTTTAACTACAACCAAGGCCCATATGCCCATGTTAAATACTAGCAGATAATGTTCATACAAGTTTATATAAACTGCACATTATTATGGGACAGAACTCGCAGTTTGGTGTAAAGTTTACATATATATATACATACATACATACATACATATATATATTGCCGTCGATGAGGAGCTTTACCGAAGGCAGTAATTTTTATCAGGCTGCACAAAAGTGTCATCGGTGACGCCCCCGACCGACGGCAGTTTATATTTCACCGACGGGAATTGCCGTCGTTAAGTTGGAGCCCTGACCTCCTGTTTGTAAATAATAATAACAATGGGTATTTATAGCTCAAATGTTTGGGGGAAGCCGATCAGGCAACAATGTATTACATATTTGTTGGCGATCTCCAGCTGTGTATATGTCATAGGCCTACTTGACATACGTAACGTTGGGGTCCCGACAGTCGGATCTGCCAGGTTCCATTCGTCGGCACCCCTGCACGATCTATTAAAAGAAGTGTTTCAGTACACTTGGGGTTCTTCCCAGTTTTTTATTATTTGGTTATAATTGTGAATTCTGTATATATTTTGTTTTAAAGTCAGATTAAAGTCCGAACCAAATTATTAACAAATACGATAAATTACTCTCCTACCTTTAATTACCATTACATTCATCTAAAGTTGTGTCCAGAAACAAGTTGTGAAAAAAACCCATTACAGTGACACAGATTCTACATATGAGACTGTAACGATGTCACCAGTATCGACTTCGCTGAGATCGCACATAGGCCAAAATACATGTAATTTTCTGCCGCCTGCCATTTTGCTTTTTTATGGAATACTCTTCAAGAGGGGTGAAAGCCTCCAAAGTAAGTGACATAATTAATATAAAATGAATGTTCTCTAGTGGTATCTTTAAACAAAATGTTTAAAAAATAATAATATGACATCATTACGTTTGCTTTTATATCGTAGCATGTTATGACGTTGTTAGATTAAGTCATATCCTTTCACCCCTTTTAGAGAGTATTCCATAAAAAGTCAAAATGGCAGCGGCACAAAACTACATGCGTTTTGCCCTATGCGATCTCAGCGAAGTCGATATAGGTGACATAGTTATCACCTTTTATGTGTAATCTGTGTCGTTGTAATGGTGTTTTCAAGATTTGTGTCTGGACAAAATGTGGCTAAAATCTAACAAAAAATAAAGGTAGGGGAGCAGTTTATTATATTGTTAACAACCACAATAAATTACTCTCCTTCCTTTAATTACTGTTACATTTACCCCAAATTGTGAAAAAAAACATTACAGTGACACAGATTCCACATATGTGACTGTAAAAATGTCGCCAGTAACGACTTTGCTGAGATAGCATAAGGCAAAATACATGCAGTTTTGTGCCATCTGCCATTTTGGGTTTTTTTATGGAATACTCTTCAAGAGGGGTGAAAGCCTCCAAAGTATGTGACATATACTCTTCAAAAAAAGAAACGCAAAAGGGTACAAATGGGTTATAACTCCGATTTTATGTTTCCTACCGGTTCATGCTTTGTGAATATAAGGTCATTTCATGTCCCAAACACATTCCCACGGTTACATTCGATAAAACGCAGCTACTGTACAATAAAGTTCCAAAATGTGAATATTCGCAAAAACGCAGCCACGTGCAAACCATGTCACCACTGCACGTGCGTTGTCTGCACGTGCAACATGAACACCGACAGTATAAAAGTGCAGGGTGTTCGCTTGCCTGGCCTCTGTATCTGGCCGACAGTTGACAATCCAGGACAATCCACGTCTCAGTGTCCCCAAGCACCATCTCCAGACTGTGGGACCGTTACCAGCAACATGGATCAACACGTGACCTCCCTAGATCCGGTCGACCACGGGTCACTACCCCCGGGCAGGACCGCTACATCCGGGTACGCCACCTTCGGGAACGATTGACTACTGCCACCTCCAGAGCCGCAGCAATACCAGGTTTGCGCAGGATATCCGACCAGACCGTACGGAACCGCCTACGTGAGGTAGGAATTCGTGCCAGACGTCCAGTTCGAGGTGTCATCTTAACACCACAACACCGTCGACTCCGACTGCAGTGGTGCCAGATTCATCGACAATGGCCTCAACTGCGATGGAGACAGGTGTGGTTCAGTGACGAGTCCCGATTTCTGCTCCGACGTCATGATGGAAGATGTCGCGTGTATAGGCGTCGTGGTGAACGTTATGCGGCAAAACTGCGTGCAGGAAGTGGACAGATTCGGCGGGGGTAGTGTCATGGTGTGGGGCAGCCATCTCACACTGGCAGAACTGACCTGGTCCACGTGCAGGGCAACCTGAATGCACAGGGCTACATTGACCAGATCCTCCGGCCACACATCGTTCCAGTTATGGCCAACGCCAACGCAGTGTTCCAACATGACAACGCCAGGCCTCACACAGCACGTCTCACAACGGCTTTCCTACAGAACAACAACATTAATGTCCTTCCTTGGCCATCGATATCACCGGATTTGAACCCAATTGAGCATCTATGGGACGAGTTGGACCGACGCCTCCGACAGCGACAACCACAGCCCCAGACCCTGCCCGAGCTGGCAGCAGCCTTGCAGGCCGAGTGGGCCACCATCCCCCGGGACGTCATCCGTACTCTGGTTGCTTCAATGGGCAGGCGGTGCCAGGCAGTTGTGAACACACGCGGAGGCCACACCCGGTATTGACTCCAGATGACCTTGACCTTGGTGGTGTGTCCTATCACTTACTCACAATGGACTAGAGTGAATTGTGAACAATCCTGCAACATTTGGTAATTATCGGACTCACCATTCAATAATTAAATCAATTCTCCAAATGTTACGACAATGTGGTTTTGCGTTTCTTCTTTTGAAGAGTATATTTAATATAAAATCAATGATCTCTAGTGGTATCATTAAAAAAATAATAATAATAATAATAAAATTAATATGACGTCATCACATTTGCTTTTATATCATAACATGTTATGACGTTGTTAGATTATCCTTTCACCCCTCTTGGAGAATATTCCATAAGTCAAAATGGCAGCCGACACAAAATTACATGTGTTTTGCCCTATGCGATCTCAGCGAAGTCGATATAGGTGACATGGTTATCATCTACAGTGTTTCTGCCAGAAAGAAATTTTTGCATATGGCACTATGGAAGTGAATGCAACCAGTCAACAGGGGGTATCAGAGGCCTCCCCCCGAAAGAAAATGGGTTAAGTTTAGTGTTAGGGTTAAGAAAATAATACATTAATGTTAAGACCCCAAGAGTAATTAATTTTGTCAAAAGGTTAACTTTAAAAAATAAATCTGCCAAAAAATCTGGGTACTATACCCATTTTACCCTCCGGCAGAAACCCTCATACCCAAAAATTTATTTCTGGCAGAAACACTGAACATCTACATGTAATTACCAATCACTACAGTGCAATAGTGTTTTATCATTTGTTTGCGATTGGATGCTTACAAGCTAATGTTCAGTTTCTGAAATCAGACGCGTAACAAATATATGTAACACACGTAACACTACATTTTAATGATTTGGAAAAAAAATATGATAAATATTAACTTACATTTTGATGATTAAAAGCAACATACAAAATTGTATTATCACTTGTAAACTGACAGAACTTTTGCAACTTTCAAATCTGATAGAAAAATGTCTGTCGTGTGAATGTAACACACGTAACGCAATCAAATCTAAGCCATTACAAATATATTTGAAATTTAGCCAATGTTTCTTATTTTATTTTGTGAAGTAATTAAAGTAGGATTATTACTAATCAGTAGGTTATAACAGGAGCCCTTTCATAGATTTCTAATTTACACACATTTTCACCCAAAGTGAGTCTGAAGTGTAATTAACTCACGTAACGTGGAATGGGCCATAGCGTTATGGAATTAGATGCAACCACAGTCAACAGACAGTGTTCGAGATTAACGGTATCCCGATATCCCGGGGATACCAGAATTTAATTTTGGATACCAGACTTCAATAACCCAGTATCCCACCGGGATACCATATAATGTTGTTGATTCGCTGAAAAAATTAAAGTCGTCATTTACTGGTGAAGTTAAGTAACAGTGTCATCCAAGTTTGTTAAGATGTTATTTATGAATTTCATTTAAGTAGGATACCAAATTCTCAGGTGGGATACCAGATTTTGAAATGTTAGTACTTATCTAACTGGGATACTGCCCAAAATATTTAATCTCGAGCACTGACAGAGAGTATTTGGGCCTTCCCCAGAAAGATTATGGGTTAAGTTTACGGTTAGGGTTCAGAAAATCATACAGTAATGATAAGAGTAATTAATTTTGTCAAAAGGTTAAATTAAAAAAATAAAATTGCAAAAGAATTTGGGTATGGCGCCATACCCGTTTTACCCTCTGGCAGAAACCCTGATGTTGCAAGGTTCACACTCGAAGAAATTTAGTGTTAGCCAATTTTCAGATATATATCATTATATGTCGAGAGTTTACTCAAAATTTATTCAAAAGTGACTAATTTAAAGAACATTTTATTTGCCAAAGACTAAATGTTGTAGCTACTTTGCATGAAAATTAGCAGCTGGCTAATTTGTCAATGGACAGGGTGAACCCTGGTGTTTGTTCCTTATAAAAGACCAGATACCTAGAGAGGGGCTCTCACAAAAGGGTAAATGGAAGTGGCAAGTACCAGTAGATACATATACCATTAATTCCTGCCCATGTGTGCTCTTTGCAAAATTGAACCTCCAGTTCTTGCTGGCATGCTTGGGAGCTAATTACACAGGTCATTATTATTTTTAAATCCTTAACTAAATTCCCAACTCTAAATATTCTAATGTTAAGTGTAAAACCAGTACATAAATATATAAATAAATACTTCAATACATGCATGTATACAGACGGTAGCAGAGTTCACATTGACTGTATTTAGATGGTTTTGAATAATTAATTTTTTAAAGACATGTTTGTTGGGTAAAACATTCATCCCCTACTCCATGTAACACGCGTAACGTTACGTGTGTTACACTTAATAAAGGGCATTGTATAATAACTTGCAGCTTTTGCAAACCAAAAATGGTCAAATTTGTTTCATATTGGTATTCTAACTTTTAACCTGAAAACACATCTTAAACGATTCAATATTTTACTAGTTCTTTGTTATTCGCGTTACGTGTGTTACATGAAAAATAGTGTTACTTTTGCAATACGTTTCAAATAAACCTGTTATATGAAGAGAAAAGAAAGAGGTGGTAAATCTTAAGACACCCAGTTGTCTGTCAAATGACTATATACTGACTCATTTTGGTATTAACTAACAACATTTTAAGCAAAGATCAAACTTAACTATTTTTTTTTGTGTTTTGTTTTGTTTGCAGGTGTTGTATTTTCAAATAGCGGCACACACAAAATTATCTCACTGTTCATGATTTGTTTGTTATTTAACATAAATATACATATCCAAATTATTAAAAAACACTTTTTTAATTTATAAGATGAATTTTAATTGTTGCATCCCTGGATAAGTTTGCGTGGAATGAGCCTGATCTAGTATGTGGAATCTGTGACATTGTAATGGGAAATACTTAATCGTAGCCACCAGGATGTAACATCTCGCGAAATACGATTTTAAGCTACGCCCTTTTTCGTAAGCCACGCCCCATGTCACAAACGTGTCCGGTATGTTTCCGCGGGAAATAAACATAAATATGAACGAATAGGCCTAATTCCCTAGTAAATTATGTCAAATATAGATCTGTGTTATTGTAACGAGCATTTAATAAAATATTATGTAATACAAATCAGTTTTATAACTGAGCGTTTTTCAATGTGTTTTTTTCTTGTAATCTGTACTTTTGTTTTGACGGGTATGTGAATAACCTTACTGTATGTTTCCTATCCATGCTAGGAATGGTTGTAGGAAAATGAGACACTTAAGAATTTAATAGGCTGTATTTTAGAGTACCTTAACCACCAACAGTACAAGATCATCCATTGAGGGTACTTTTTCCTTAGACCGGCCTCGGTGGCGTCGTGGTAGGCCATCGGTCTACAGGCTGGTAGGTACTGGGTTCGGATCCCAGTCGAGGCATGGGATTTTTAATCCAGATACCGACTCCAAATCCTGAGTGAGTGCTCCGCAAGGCTCAATGGGTAGGTGTAAACCACTTGCACCGACCAGTGATCCATAACTGCATGGTTCAACAAAGGCCATGGTTTGTGCTATCCTGCCTGTGGGAAGTGCAAATAAAAGATCCCTTGCTGCTAATCAGAAAGAGTAGCCCATGTAGTGGAGACAGCGGGTTTCCTCTTAAAATCTATGTGATCCTTAACCATATTTCTGACGTCATATAACCGTAAATAAAATGTGTTGAGTGCGTCGTTAAATAAAACATTTCTTTCTTTCTTTCTTTTTCCTTAATATGGTATATTAATTTATGTATTTGTTAGCTATTGTATATTTCAGATAAGTAAACACTTTATGTAGACACTAATAATTAAATATGTATATCCATTATCTAACTAATAAGGTTAGATTTTCAAATTATAACAAGTTATTATTTTTTTCTATTTTTATTATTACTATTTTTTTCTATTTTTAAATAGTGGGTTTCCTCTCTCTCTATATATGTGTGGTCCTTAACCATATGTCTGATGCCATATAACCGTAAATAAAATGTGTTGAGTGCATCGTTAAGTAAACACCTTCTTATGTAGACACTAATAATTAAATATGTATATGGTGGATTAATCCAATATCCAAATGATATGGCTAGATTTCCAAATTATAAGAAATTACTATTATTATTTTTTTTTTTTTATTTAATTTAAAAAAATATATATATATATATGTGAATAACCTTACTGTATGTTTACTATCAGTGCTAGGGATAGTTCTAGGAAAATGAGACACTTAAGATTTCAATAGGGTGGATTTTATAGTACCTAATACATACATACATACATACATATATACATACATACATACATATATATATATATAGATGCTGTGATAGGTACTATATAAAATTAGTGGGCAACAGGTGGAGTGGTGACATATTTTTCAAAATGGCCACAAGCAAATTTTGAAATTTTGAAATACATATCTTTGGACATCCAAATCTAATCGACATGTTCTGTTGTTTTAAATGTTTGACTATGGTTTATAAAAATAAGGAATTGCTTATAATAAATATTTAATGTGATTAGATACAATGTAATTGTTATTGGAAACTCAGACAGTATTTACATACTTAAAAGTTGGTATTAAAAGATGCAAACTCAATGTGCTCAGTCAGAATAAAATGTGTTCAGTTATGTTTGTTAATGGTTTGACAATGTAAATTCTAATTTGCTGTCAAAGTGTTGCTTTAACATTTCACTACCTGTAATTCTGGGGGATTTTTTTTTATATTATATTTGTACCATCTCCTATTAATGAGCCATAAATTTGCAAGTGCATTTGAAGAAATCAGTCAGCTCTCATAGTGAAGCCACTGATGCCTCTGGGTGCCACTCATGTTTCGTTAGCTTTCCCCATTCCCCATTGTTTATAAGTGTCCGCTTGTTTCTGTCAGTTGCGCTATATAAAATACTGAGCTGTCCAACACTACCTTTGTGACAAGATCTTTACCATCACCTAAAATTACAAAAAATTCCATTAATTCTGCCTGCACACCTGCTGACTTGTTAGTGGTATGGTCCACACTGCTTGCCACTCATTTAAGACTTGATTTCAGAACCTGCAGCCTGTCTTTATATTGCAAGATTCGTCATTTTGATGTATGATCGCACAAGTACCTATAGTGACAATAGCCGATGATTAATGTTATAGGTGTTAAAACTGTATTGATATATTTTATATTTTATGAGATATTGAGTAAAATACATGTAGCTTGTGGATGGTGGCCATCTTGGAGTGCAAGATGACAGCCATATATTCGATGTCACCACTGGATTCTTAGACCCCTGAAATGTCAGTCTAGGTGTTAAATCTGTATTGATATCTTTACTACTAAATGAGATATTGAACAAAATAGCAATCTAATTAAAATTAGCTCCACTATTACATGTGGATCTAACAGCAGCCCGTTGGAGCTCATGTCCAGTTGACCTTTCATTTGACCAATTAAAACCTTACTTGCAAAATCATGCCAGTGATTTGAAAAGAATTTGAAAACATTCGGGATTATGCTGAGGGTATACGAAATTATTTGGGTGAATTACGAAGTATGCCGAAAACTAATTTCAATATAAAATTTTATATAAAATTTGTTTCAAGACATAAAAAAACAACCTGTGATGGTATAGCCATAAAATCTGTTTATACTAGTATACAATCCAGAGTTTATTACTGCACTTCCCCCCAGTTTTTTTCAGTGTTGAAATAGACCAACAAGGTAGCCTATTGCATAAATAGTCTCGCCCGATAGTTTTAGAATTTGTATGCTCCCGAATAACGCTATAAAAGGCGAAGTGTAATTGGTCGATATTTAAATTGTTATTTATAGATGAAATGTCACCTGGACATGAGAGTCCATGCAATGCTGTTAGATCTACTGGCGGACCCAGTAGAGCTGTTAATCAGATTGGCAAAATAGCATGTGGACGGCGACCATCTTTGATTTCAAGATGGCAGCCACAATTTGCACACTTCTGTCACCACTGGATTCCTAGTCTCCTAACATGTGGGTATAGGCATTTCAACTATCTCGATATGTGTATTAGTTAAGGAGATGTTAAACAAAACAGGTCCACAATTGTGGCCATCTTGGATTTCAAGATGGCAGCCATACAGGGTGCAATTTCCAGTGAGCCCTGGACTAAATATCCTTGTATTTGGTTACTCTAACCATTTGCTAAGTGACTACACTACTAGCATGGATAGTAAACATACTGTAAGGCTATTCACATATATTTGATTACAAAATAAAAACATTACATACAATTTAGACATCTACACTGATCATTTAGATAATGGATTAATCTATCACATATAGTGTATTCATAAGGTGTTTTCTTAGCTGAAATATACATTAGTTAACAAATATGTAAATTAATATAACCTCTTTTGGGAAAAGTACCCTCGGTGGACGATAATGTACCCTCGTTAGTTGGGTACTGTAAAATCCACCCTACTGAAACTTTAAGTGTCATTTTCCTAGAACTATCCCTAGCACTGACAGTAAACACACATGTACCATAAGGTTATTCACATATATTTTTTAATAATAATAATAATAATAATAATAATAATAATTTCTTTTAATTTGGAAATGTATTTAGATAATGGATTAATCCATGATATACATATTTAATTGTCATGTCTACATTCGAAAGTGTTTACTTAGCTGAAATATACATTAGCCAACATATATGCAGTGTTCGAGATTAACGGTATCCCGATATCCCGGGGATACCAGAATTTAATTTTGGATACCAGACTTCAATAACCCAGTATCCCACCAGGATACTAATGTAATGTAACATTGTTGTTGGGTTTTTTAATCCTGCGTTTTCATTTTTCGCTGAAACAGTGAACGTCGGTCATTTACTGAAGTTATGTCACAGTATTTTCGAGCTCGTATCCAGTCTAATGCTGCACTGGAGCAATAGCGGTGTAGAAATGGACTGGGAACCGCTAACTCGCTATTGTTTTCGTTGGATGTTTCCTCCCTTCAAATTGTATTTGAGATATTGATTCCACATATGCATGAAATTGATACAGGTAGGTTTATCATTAGTA
>NW_024533380.1:60000-75510 GCF_016097555.1 Gigantopelta aegis
TGAATAGGACCAAGGACGAAACAACAGTGTTCCAAATGGTTTTAGGGCGAAACCACCCGGAATCCTACAAAGACTATTCAACATCGGAATGTTTCTTATTTTTCAAGAAGTGAACAAGTATTAGGTTTAGTATTAGAAATATTAATGTTAAAAAGTTGAACCCTCCGTCAAATTGATCTAAACACAATATGTATGTTAACAAAATTATGGTGCGGAACTGTTCCGTCAACGTATTGTCCGAATCAAATTGTTAACAACTACAAAAAATTAGTCTCCTACCTTTAATTGCCGTTAGATTTCCTCCAAAGTTTGTCCAGACACAAATCGCAAAAAAAACACTACAAATATACAGATTCCACACACGAGACTGCAACGATGTCACCGATATTGTCTTTGCTGAGATTGCATAGGGAAAAATACATGCAGTTTTCTGCCGTCTGCCATGTGACACAATTACTATGAAATCGATGATATCTAGTGGTATCATTAAAATAATAATAATAAAAAATAATATGACGTCATCACGTTTGCTTTTTTATCATAACATGTTATGATGTTGTTAGATTAAGTCCTATCCTTTCACCCCTCTTGAAGAATATTCCATAAAAATTCAAAATGGCAGCTGACACAAAATTACATGCTTTTTTCTGCGCTCTCAGCGAAGTCGATATAGGTGACATAGTTATCATCTGGTATGTGGAATCTGTGTCATTGTAATGGTTTTTTCAAGATTTGTGTCTGGACAAACTTTGGAGGAAATCTAACGGCAATTGAAGGTAGGAGAGTAATTTTTCGTAGTTGTTAACAATTTGGTTCGGACAATAAGTGTCATCGACCTTATCAGTCTTGGTGTAGGCCCTATTCTGTAATTTGGTCACTTGTAATTCATTAATACACCATATTTCTGTCTTACAAGAACATAATTTCGGATACACGTCATCACTAACACATGGAATTCAATATTAATTACATTATACTTTATGTAAGATGCCTACTTACTTTTCAGTTGATCGTTTTAAAAACACGGCTACACCAACTAGTATTCTTCCTGTCCTGCGCAGCAGATTATTACCCTCGTGTATTTCGGTATCGTCAATATCATATATTAGTAGGTATACGTTTGACGTCACTTTGCGCTGCATATCTGCCACCAGCTTAAATGACTCACTTTTCAACACAAATATTACAGCTTTCCAATTAAATACAGTGATATTAAATACATGTACATACACAGCGTTTTATCGTCTTTCCAGCTGATATAAGTATTTAATTTGTAATTCGGTTAAAACTACACCAATAACGATTTTCAAGAGAACTCTGTCAATGACGTCGCGTAAAAAGTATGACGTCGCGGTCATTTTTACAGCTGATAGGGTCACATGATAATTTTGTCTTAACGCGGCATCTGACGTCAATGGCTTCTTTTAGAAGTGTTTTGAGGTATTTAAGACGTGGCTCATTATAGAGAAAGGTTGATTTTGTCACTGATAACGAAATGTGATATGTTAAATGTACTTTGAAAAACACTGAACTTCAAATGGATTTTGAATATATTTCTATACTTCGGCACATCGAGTTCACATATTCAGTTGTTAAATTGAACCTATTTCTATGTTTTCTTTGAAGTTTCAAGTCATTTCACCCTAGCGCATTTGAGCGCAAGGCGTCCTAACTGGGGTTGTCTCAGCAGTCATAGCGGCAGCCATTTTATCAATCCCATAATGCATCGCTTCAAGGTGGCACTGCCTAGTGTGTTACATGTGTTTTAGTTTTTAAAAATAAATATCAGGGCTTAAGTTGCTGAAATTGCGTTTTGTTATAACTGACCATGTGTCAAATATCGGAGGTGAATCTAGCCCAAATACATTATGGCTAGCGAGCTCTCACCCACAATTACATTGTTTTGGTTGTTTCTTGCATGGAAATTGTCTTCCTTTTTTTAAAGCTGCCATCTCGCCTCACATTAATTAGCATAACTTCATAGAAACACACCTACAGTTTTTATAAAGAATTGTGCGTGACAGTAACACAATTTTAATAGTTAAATATATTTTTTTTTAGATATTTTAGGTAATATTCCTATCAGCACACAGTACTGCTATATTGCATGTTCTTTTTTAATGTATTTTCCAGGGAAACATGACCCCACCCCCACCCTCATCCCAACACACACACACAAAAACCTTTGCTAGCCAGTCTTGACCTCTACACAATTTCCTGCACAGGCGCCTGTTTTACAAAATATTTCGTTTCAATGCTTCAAATTAATTTTATATGTACATTAAATTGTATTATAAACATGCTAAATTGCAAATTTTGCTGTAATAACAGCAAAAATAGTTTATCCTAAAAACATCGACCTAGTAACTGTAACATTAGTATTTGTATAAACATGTTTATAATGTTGGTCTTGCATGTTGATTTTTCAAGATAGGTAGGGCCTAGATGTCCAACATGTTAGAATGAAGACATTGTTGTACACATGATTGTAAGCATAACTGGCAGGCAAATCAAAATAAATAACCATAAATAAAACAAAAACAAATAGCCCAATCCACCACCACCCCAGTAACAACACCAACCCCACTCGAAAATAAAATACAAATACCCCTCCCCATCGGCAAACACACACACACACGCCCCCCCCCCCCCAAAAAAAAAAAAAAAAAAAAAAAAAAAAAAAAACAAACAAACAAACAACAAGAACAAAAACAAACATATAACCCAGACGAACACTCACATTTTCTATCTATATTTACATTGGCATGCAATAATCACATTTGTATTATTATTATTATTATTATTATTATTATTATTATGATCAAGACCACCCCCACCAAACCACCACCCCCCAAAAAGAAGACACGTCACCCACCCACCCCCAACAACATTTATTTTTCTTCGAAATATTTTTACTATCATTAAAGCCGCACACCCTAGTTCCATCCAGCGAAAATAAATTAGCATTTGGTTAATCTACAAACCTGTAACACACTTAGATCACGTTTTTATCAAATGGAGTGAAAAAGCAGGTTTTATATCGATAAATACCCATGGGAATCCCCATATCCCAATTGCTTGAAATAATTTTGAAAGTTAGTATTCTGTCACCGGTAGATGTCGCTCGAAGCACAACAATGCCTACGTCACGACAAATTTCACAGACTTGGGGTGCGTTCGTTTCACCTCTCCTGGACATGTTCCAACTCTTCTGTCCTGGTTGTATCCCCTCTCCAGATATCGTAAGACTTAGCAAAATTATTGGTTTTAAGGGTTTGTAACGTTTTGTATTGAGACACTTACTTGTCTGAACTTTATTGTTACTGAAAATGTTCACGAACTGTGAAGAAAAATCTCACAAATGACGGATGTTGATTGCGCGAACCGTGCACGAGAAAACAAACCGAACCAAAATGATAACAGTCACGTGATATACCAACGTCTGTGACATTGAAATGGAAATATCCCCTCTAAAAATAGATTGCACCTCCCTTTCCTAACGTTTTTTTCTCGACAACACGTCTTGTGAAAAAATGCATTTCGTGGTTTTACAAACATCAGGATTACCAAAAAGCACTTCAGGTGAATGGAAATGTGTATTCTAAATAATAAAATGTAAGTAAAGTGCAATTTTATTTGTGATAAATGGGGTTTAATAGCGAAAAACAACGCCGTAATGGTTAACAAATAAACGTAACTAGGGTGTGTCCCTTTAATCACATTTGTATTATCATCATTCAAAAAAAAAAAAATTTCAGCCTTTTATATATTTTTTCCAAATGTATTTTTTGTTACTCAGCTTAAATCAAGAACTCCCCCCACCCAAAAAAACACAAAAACAAACCCACCAACACAAAAGACCCGTCACCCCCTCCCCCAACTTTATTTTTCTTCAAAATATTTTCACTATCATTAAATAGACTGTTTTACCCTATTGTATTACAATTAGTCCCTGCCACTAGCTTTCGTCACGTGCTCATTCAATCGCCCATGTGCACTGCCTTTATTTTTTATGTAACATTGTTTCACTATTTATGCATAATAGAAGTTGGAAAAGAATGGGGTATCGTTGCATTGTCCTGATAGGCTAACTAAATATATTAAGTTGTGAAAACAACAACGTCACTTTGTATTGCTTATTTTCCGATTTTATGTTTATAACGACGTTAGGGTTAATAGTTACCTTGTAACATTATAATGGTATATGTTACCATTTTCCAGTGACTTCAAAAACACTATTACATATTCCAGAATAATATTTGGCATGTTTCAGATCGATTTTAAAGTGAAATATACACATGATGATTAGTAGTTGAGTTTAACCGGCAAGTTTAGAAAAGCGATTCAAATTTGGCAGACATATTTCACAGTACGCCAAACTTCAAAGGGCTATAACTTTTCTAACCACTAAATATTTTTCCGTCCGGTTTTCATTAATTTACATTTTTTGGTACATATTTTTGCTTGAAATAAAAAAGTTTGACCACATATTTATTTCTTAATTTTTCGTTGTTCTACCTAATATTAGCATGGGGGGGGGGGGGGGGGTTCGATGGGTTCGACCGAACCACCCCTGAAATCGCTTTGTTTTATAATTTAATATATCTGACATTGATATCTGACATTGTTATATTTACTCAACATAGAAATATATGCCCAATATCTCTGCAATCTATTTTGGAACCCCCCTTTTCAAAATCCTATGTACGCCCATATTAGGAATAAAAATAATTAGGAATTTTTATTCCTAATATATGATACTGACGATACCGAAAAACGCTCTGGTAATAACCTCTCTCTCTCTCTCTCTCTCTCTCTCTCTCTCTCTCTCTCTCTCTCTCTCTCTCTCTCTCTCTCTCTCTCTATATATATATATATATATATATATATATACTCTTCAAAAAAAAGAAACGCAAAAGGGTACAAATGGGTTATAACTCCGATTTTATGTTTCCTACCGGTTCATGCTTTGTGAATATAAGGTCATTGCATGTCCCAAACACATTCCCACGGTTACATTCGATAAAACGTAGCTACTGTACAATAAAGTTCCAAAATGTGAATATTCGCAAAAACGCAGCCACGTGCAAACCATGTCACCACTGCACGTGCGTTGTCTGCACGTGCAACATGAACACCGACAGTATAAAAGTGCCGGGTGTTCGCTTGCCTGGCCTCTGTATCTGGCCGACAGTTGACAATCCAGGACATGCCACGTCTCAGTGAACCGCAGAGAAACAATGCCATCGGCCGACTAGACGCAGGCGAATCCAGAACGGCCGTTGCCAGGGCATTCCATGTGTCCCCAAGCACCATCTCCAGACTGTGGGACCGTTACCAGCAACATGGATCAACACGTGACCTCCCTAGATCCGGTCGACCACGGGTCACTACCCCCGGGCAGGACCGCTACATCCGGGTACGCCACCTTCGGGAACGATTGACTACTGCCACCTCCACAGCCGCAGCAATACCAGGTTTGCGCAGGATATCCGACCAGACCGTACGGAACCGCCTACGTGAGGTAGGAATTCGTGCCAGACGTCCAGTTCGAGGTGTCATCTTAACACCACAACACCGTCGACTCCGACTGCAGTGGTGCCAGATTCATCGATAATGGCCTCAACTGCGATGGAGACAGGTGTGGTTCAGTGACGAGTCCCGATTTCTGCTCCGACGTCATGATGGAAGATGTCGCGTGTATAGGCGTCGTGGTGAACGTTATGCGGCAAACTGCGTGCAGGAAGTGGACAGATTCGGCGGGGGTAGTGTCATGGTGTGGGCAGCCATCTCACACACTGGCAGAACTGACCTGGTCCACGTGCAGGGCAACCTGAATGCACAGGGCTACATTGATCAGATCCTCCGGCCACACATCGTTCCAGTTATGGCCAACGCCAACGCAGTGTTCCAACATGACAACGCCAGGCCTCACACAGCACGTCTCACAACGGCTTTCCTACAGAACAACAACATTAATGTCCTTCCTTGGCCATCGATATCACCGGATTTGAACCCAATTGAGCATCTATGGGACGAGTTGGACCGACGCCTCCGACAGCGACAACCACAGCCCCAGACCCTGCCCGAGCTGGCAGCAGCCTTGCAGGCCGAGTGGGCCACCATCCCCCGGGACGTCATCCGTACTCTGGTTGCTTCAATGGGCAGGCGGTGCCAGGCAGTTGTCAACACACGCGGAGGCCACACCCGGTATTGACTCCAGATGACCTTGACCTTGGTGGTGTGTCCTATCACTTACTCACAATGGACTAGAGTGAATTGTGAACAATCCTGCAACATTTGGTAATTATCGGACTCACCATTCAATAATTAAATCAATTCTCCAAATGTTACGACAATGTGGTTTTGCGTTTCTTCTTTTGAAGAGTATATATATATATATATATATATAATTCCCCCCCTTGTTGGTCCCATCACGAGGAATTCACAACACCCACTCCCCCCCCCCCCCCCCCCCCCCCAATTAACTATGCTGCGTACAGGCCTGCATTGCTTCAGGAACCCTTGCGCGTTCTGTAACCTCACCGTGGTGCAGGGGTGTAACATTCTCTTTGGTCCGATCCGATCCGAAATATTTTAACATGCTCATATACCGCGAGGGTTTCGAGCATGTCCACTCAGGGTTCGGCTTCTGAGAATGGCCAATACAGCACAGATTGAAATTTTGAGTAAAAGTCAGTATCTATCTGTGATATTTGTACTTTTGCACAGTTCTTTACCCTGCGTTTTTATTTAAATCGTTTTATATTGATGTTGATCATCATTTGTTTGCATTACCATAGTTTGACACCCAATAGCCGATGTATTTTTCGTGCTTGGGTGTCGTTAAACCAATCTAATTAAAATTAGCTCCACTATTACATGTGGATCTTTTCAAATGTTTTCAAATTATTTTTAAATCACTGGCAGGATTCTGCAAGTAAGGTTTTGATTGGTGGACATGAGCTCCAACTGGCTGGTGTTAGATCCACATGTAATAGTGCAGCTATTTTTAATTAGATTGTCGTTAGACATTCATTCATTCATGCCTCAGGAAGGTCGACGACAGTCACTCTTGGCACCCATGTTTTGGCTTCGTATACAAATAAATAGAGGGTGTACATTTTACGGTCGCCCGGTCGTTCTAAACGAGTGAAAACAACGTCGGGCAAGTCAAAACTTTATCGTGGATCGCCCGCCTGGCGACCGAAAGTTTGCGCATTTGTTACAGCAAATTATTTCCGAATGTCCAAAATGCGATGTTTGTAAAATAACCAACACGTTTTGTTTAGATAATAATTAAATTGACTTGTTCTTGGTATGTATAATAGTCAGCCAAATCAATATGTAGGCCTATTTTCATTGGGAGTTCTCGATCGGGCGATCGGAAGTCAGTGGGGAACTAGTATTAAAGGTCCACCTTTATGGCACATTATTAATACATAATATATAAAACAAATACATAAACATTATAGTATTAAAAAAATATATATATACCATCCCAGTTATTAATAAAGCAGTCCCTCCTGAATTCCGCGATTTGCATAATTTGCGCCATCGTGCAGAATAGTTGTTCGTCTGCGGAAAATCACTTTTCGTGCAGAACACGTGCAGAATTCATAATTTTAGGCCGTGGAATTTGTCTTAAACATCGCAAAATGTTCGATGTTTCTGAATTGTAACATTAAACATGGAATTTTAATAGTGTTTACTTTCCATGCAGTAATAAATAGAAACATAAATCATTTGTTTCTTTTCTTTTAAGTTATTACAGGCTGGACTAGTAACCGCCTCACAGTTACTAGTCTGCGTAACCTGCGTTTGGAACCAGCCTTTAGTTTCTGTCATTGAATCGGAAATTCTCGCAAGATAGAGCGCAATGGATTGTGGCGAGATGTTCCGATCGTTGCTCGGTGCGTAGATTACAGAAACCGACGAAGACGGGTTGTTATTACATGTTGACAGATTCCACAAATACGAAATAGGATTCAGCAATTCCATTCTATTTAATATAAAATAATTATATTAACATATAAGTATCGCTTGTTGGAATCGTGATGTTAAGCAACACTATTTAAGTATTTATTAATCACAAATCACATTTAACAAAGAATCCGTAAGCGTAAAAACAGGAGGGTTTTTTTCCATATCGTTTCCATTTCAAGTTTTAATGATTCAATCTTCCGGAAGCACCCGTCTGCTTAAAACATAAATCGTTTACTTTTTGGCGATTTTAAAATAAATCTGTAACATTTTGAACATCTAGTTTTAATTTTAAGTGTTATTTTTCAGTTTTATATGTTGTAGAATTTGCTGCAGAATTCATCAAATTTTACCGCAGAATATGTCAAATTTTACCGCGGAATTTTAAAATGTTTGCCGCGGAATTCAGGGGGGAGTGATAAAGTAACTTTTTGTAAAACGCTTGGGGAAAAAACGCACTGCTCAGTCGATTTGACCCGCATCAGACCTGTGACATAGCATCTGGCGTTCTGTTAGTAGGTCAATATGCCGACAGCAGAGAATGATTTATCGAAAAACTGCTGATTCTTAACGGACGCTAGTTTGGACATTTTGGTCTTATCACATTTGTACATCTACTCTAAAGGTACCTTGGTTGGTGAGGAAGTGGTATATAAGCACGTTAACCTAGTTACCTACCTACCTGTGAGAAGCAGGACACAAGTGCACAGGGCCGTAGCTAGCGGGGGGCAACTACCCCCCCCCCCCCCCCGAAAAAAATCCGGAAAGCATTATAGAAAATTATCTTCTTAACTGTTTAAGGAGTTTTAGACTATTAACTACTCAGTTGCCCCCCCCTCCCCCCCCCCCACACACACACACAAACAAAAAATCCTAGCTACGGCCCTGGTTCAGTCCCGACTTTTGAAAGTGTGATATTAACATTTGACTGTAATAAAAAAATATGTGTTCAGATCAGAAGGCATTTAAAACAACAAGCAGAATAAATAACATTATTTTATTGATTAATATCACATAAAATAGGGGTCTGAATTTATTGGTTTAGGTATGATGCAATGCACACATACAAATAATAATACGATTTATCTTGCCACCTGCACCCGTTTAACTGCAGGTGTTGTTTATTGTTTGTAAAGCTTTTAAAGAGGCGCGATTATTTCATAACACTTTCTGTGGTGTCCTACTTACTGGGGAACTGCCGTCATTGTTTAAAAGGTGTGTGTGTGCGCGTGTGTGTATATATGCAAACGTTTTGTGTGTGTGTGTTTGTATACTCACACGCGCGCACAAAAAGTTTGTATTTAATTATGAAATACAAACCCCATATTTTTTATCGTTTTATGCTTGGTACACTTCACTGGCGTAGGCAGGCTTTTAGGGGGGGGGGGGGGGGGGAGCAACCCACACTATGTATATACATGACATTGTGTATGTATGATTTTATAAAATTAATAGTTTAAAAAAAAAAAACAATGATGAGGGTGGGGGTTTGGGCGTGTTCCCGTGGGCCCTCTCCCTACAACACTGCAGGGACGGCGCATGGCCGTAACACTTTTCAAAGAGGCATTTTTCTGGGTTATATTTGTATCCGTGAAAATGTTCTTCATAACTGAATTTGAAAGTCGAGCCATACCACTATATTTTACACTGCCGCCCTTGCTCTGGTACCCTCCCCGCCTCCTCCCCCTCACCCTTTTGAGCTCTAGTTGGGTGCGATGAACGGTCTCTTTAATAAGCTGCTATATAATAAAAATATATACTATTCCCCTGTTGAAATTGTTGAAAATCGGACTATTTGTTAAAGTTGAATTTTTTGTCAAATGTCACACTTTATTTGCACCAGGCCATATTCATATTTGATTTTCAGTGTCTACATAAGTTGGAGGGGCTGGTCGTAGCCCAGTGGTAAAGCGTTTGCCTGATGCGTGATCGGTCTAGGATCGATCCCTTTTGATTGGACCATTGGGCTATTTCTTGTTACAGCCAGTGCACCACAAGTGGTATATGCATATCAAAGGCTGTGGTATGGTACATATAAAAGATTACTAATGAAAAAATGTAACAGGTTTCCTCTCTAAGACTATATGTCAGAATTACCAAATGTTTGACATCCAATAAATTAATGTGCTCTAGTGGCGTCGTTAAACAAAAAACCCAATATATACTTATATATATATATATATATATATATATATATATATATATATATATATATATATATATATATATATACTCTTCAAAAAAAGAAACGCAAAAGGGTACAAATGGGTTATAACTCCGATTTTATGTTTCCTACCGGTTCATGCTTTGTGAATATAAGGTCATTGCATGTCCCAAACACATTCCCACGGTTACATTCGATAAAACGCAGCTACTGTACAATAAAGTTCCAAAATGTGAATATTCGCAAAAACGCAGCCACGTGCAAACCATGTCACCACTGCACGTGCGTTGTCTGCACGTGCAACATGAACACCGACAGTATAAAAGTGCAGGGTGTTCGCTTGCCTGGCCTCTGTATCTGGCCGACAGTTGACAATCCAGGACATGCCACGTCTCAGTGAACCGCAGAGAAACAATGCCATCGGCCGACTAGACGCAGGCGAATCCAGAACGGCCGTTGCCAGGGCATTCCATGTGTCCCCAAGCACCATCTCCAGACTGTGGGACCGTTACCAGCAACATGGATCAACACGTGACCTCCCTAGATCCGGTCGACCACGGGTCACTACCCCCGGGCAGGACCGCTACATCCGGGTACGCCACCTTCGGGAACGATTGACTACTGCCACCTCCACAGCCGCAGCAATACCATGTTTGCGCAGGATATCCGACCAGACCGTACGGAACCGCCTACGTGAGGTAGGAATTCGTGCCAGACGTCCAGTTCGAGGTGTCATCTTAACACCACAACACCGTCGACTCCGACTGCAGTGGTGCCAGATTCATCGACAATGGCCTCAACTGCGATGGAGACAGGTGTGGTTCAGTGACGAGTCCCGATTTCTGCTCCGACGTCATGATGGAAGATGTCGCGTGTATAGGCGTCGTGGTGAACGTTATGCGGCAAACTGCGTGCAGGAGGTGGACAGATTCGGCGTGGGTAGTGTCATGGTGTGGGCAGCCATCTCACACACTGGCAGAACTGACCTGGTCCACGTGCAGGGCAACCTGAATGCACAGGGCTACATTGACCAGATCCTCCGGCCACACATCGTTCCAGTTATGGCCAACGCCAACGCAGTGTTCCAACATGACAACGCCAGGCCTCACACAGCACGTCTCACAACGGCTTTCCTACAGAACAACAACATTAATGTCCTTCCTTGGCCATCGATATCACCGGATTTGAACCCAATTGAGCATCTATGGGACGAGTTGGACCGACGCCTCCGACAGCGACAACCACAGCCCCAGACCCTGCCCGAGCTGGCAGCAGCCTTGCAGGCCGAGTGGGCCACCATCCCCCGGGACGTCATCCGTACTCTGGTTGCTTCAATGGGCAGGCGGTGCCAGGCAGTTGTCAACACACGCGGAGGCCACACCCGGTATTGACTCCAGATGACCTTGACCTTGGTGGTGTGTCCTATCACTTACTCACAATGGACTAGAGTGAATTGTGAACAATCCTGCAACATTTGGTAATTATCGGACTCACCATTCAATAATGAAATCAATTCTCCAAATGTTACGACAATGTGGTTTTGCGTTTCTTCTTTTGAAGAGTATATATTATATTATATACTGTGTCAAAAAAGAAACGCATAGCTGATAGGGAAAGAAGAAAAGTGTTTTATTTGACAAAGTATAGGTTCTTTTGTACAATGTTGCTGAATGACCTGTTAATGTTCCTGGAATGGGACAGCATGCCCAAATGCACCCTAAAACAAATTTAACGCACGATGTGGCACGTTGTGCGACAATTGCAGGAAATCGGTGCGAAATGGTCAGATTTTTGCGAATGCATGTGAAACTTGGGAAAAGATTGGGGCAGTGATGGGTATTTAAAGCTGCAATGCTCGCAATGATGCCTCATTTCCATTTCGACGTAGATGAGTTACAAGATGTCAAGACTTGCCTGCGGAATCGAAACATTGCAATTGGCCGGCCCCAGTTAGGTGAATCGAAGTCAGCAGTTGCACGCCACATGAACGTCCATCAGAACACCAGTTCACGTCTCTGGGACAGGTACCAGCAGTTTCAGTCAGCTGAAGACGGCCCAGAAGTGGAAGACCTCGCATAACAACCGCATTCGGGTTCTGCACTTGTGTCACCAAACTGCCACAGCAACGAACACTGCTGGACGCATACCTGGTTTGAGAAGGGTGTCTGCACAAACCATTCGGAACCGACTTCGAGAAGCTGGTTTACCGGCTAGGTGACCGTATGTTGGCCCCGTCCTGCTACGTCAACATCAACATTTTGACTGAGATACCACATTAATGGTTGACATTTTGTCCATTAACATTTTGACCGCTGATATTTTGTCTGTTGACATTCTGTTTAATATGACATTTGCATTTGTACAAAACTGTGCACAATATATACCTTATGAGGTGTACATTATATTAGGTCGCACTGTAGAAACGACCGTTTCAGTTGAGTGTGTCAGTTTATGTCAGAATACATTAGATCCTGGTTGTCATAAAAACACATAGCTGGACACTTTTTGAAAAATGTATGTGGGTAGTACTATATATAAACCAAATAACTTCCGGCTGGGTCAAAATTCGAAGTGCATCCAACTTTTGTTCCAGAAATTAGCACCTGTGTTGGGTTTAAGAAAAAAAAAAAGGTTTCATCTGGGCAAAAAATGTATGCAATTTTATTTCATCTAATACCACTGTGTCAAGTAGCCTTGTGCAGCATGTATGGGTACCTATACAAAAAAAGGTACTAAAATTTTGTGCAGAACTACGGTAGTCGTAGACGCTACCCATTATCTCTGAAATGAGCAGATTCATCCACCATTTTTTTCCGATTTACTTTAAGGGCGAGGGGTGGTATTTATATCCGTGGTGTTTACGTCAATTGATACGCTGCAATTATGAGTTTTAGCCACATGTTACTATTGTCGTCTATGGGATTTGATTTGGTAGTATACTGTACACCCTATAGCACATATTCAGTGAATAATAAAAAATATTATAATTTGTTATTTAATTTAATTAAACTATACTGATTCATTAATTAGCCATCACTTTATTGTTAAACATGTATTTAGGTCTCCAGATCAAATATTTGTTGTAAATAATAATTTTTTTGCTCTCATAAAGTGCATTTTAAATTTAAACTAGCTTGATTCAGAACCATTTTTTTCCCAGATTTGATTATCTGCCTTTAGTCTAGACGAGAAATCTCAAAATGTGACCCTAAGGAGCAAGTTTGGGTAAAAGTTGGGAACCAAACGTTTTAACATAATTTGGATATGCTGAATTTGAATTTGTCGGTTCCCAAGCTGGATTCTGAGTCCTTCACCTTCAAAATGTCAAAACAAAAATGGCCGCCATATGGTTACTAAAGTAAAATAATGTAATATTTTGGCTTATAAATGAGTATATTTATGATATTGGTGGCTATTCCGAAGTAATTTAGGTAAAACAAATTGATATTTGATATCACTTTGATGTTTTATCAATAATTTCAAGATGGCCGCCATTTGTCTACTAAACCTGAAAATATAACAGCTGGGCTTTTAATTCAGGTACTTTTGCTACATTGGTGGGTATTTTGTGTTATCTAATTAATATTTGATATTTCTGTAATGTTTTAATTAGTAACATTATGAACATTCCAAGATGGCCGCCAGATGAAATTTTCGAAAAAGTAACTTTTAGGAGCATTGTTTCTAAGAAAATTTGAACATTCTTATTTAAACAATAGTGGTTCCCAAGCTGAATTTTAAGTCCTTGACCTACTAAATCTATATTACCAAATAAAATAAAAATGGCAAAACAAAAATGGCCGCCATATGTTTTCTAAAATAAAATAATGTAATATTTGAATGAGTAAAGTTATGATATTATTAGCTATTCCTATCTCTTTTGTGTCCTAGAAGTGATATTTTATATTTCTGTGATGTTTCATTGAAAATTTCAAGATGGCCACCATATTTTACTAAACCCAAAAATGTAACATTTAAGCTGCTATTTAAAGTACCTTTGATCCACATGGCTAATGCATTATTAATGCCATATAGAAATGTCACTTACAAAGCAAGGATATCTTTCTGTCTCATCACTCAAATGATCATTGAAAAAGTTCGGTATTTGGCATGTCCATTTATGTGTCACTGCAATTTATATGTGTCCTGATCTTCACTGTGACTTTTGCAGACACACAGTGCTGTACAAATTAATCCAGATTTTCAGCATTTGCATCGAAGGGTCCTACATTGCAACATACCGGCCTCGGTGGCGTCGTGGTTAGGCAATCGGTCTACAGCATGGTTTGCACGGTCTTGAAAAGTGCTTGAATTTAGGAGTTTGAAATGAAAAGTGCTTAAAGTCCTTGAAAAGTGCAAAAGTCCTTGAAAAGTGCTTGAATTTCATGTCAGTGCCACTAGCGCGTCATTTTAACCAGACATTACGGAACAATTTCGAAAGAAATTTAGCATTTTTACTTCCGTGTTCGCACTTTCATTCCAGCACTCGCGACGTTCCGCGACCCGAATGTACTCGGCCCTTTTCAGGACAAATGCTATGTTCCGAATGCCTCAGCCAAGACTTACCGATTATTGACGAGCGTAATAGCCTCGTTTTGAGAACTGCAAACAATAGTAAGGCGAGACGACACGGAATCATTTAGATTTTGAAGTTTTTGCAAGCACATGTTCAAATTTAAACATGCCTAGTGGAAAGTTTTTTTTTTTAACAAAACGTGGTGTCGAAAATATGCGTGGATCAGAGAGAGTAAGGACGTGTCAAAGGCCGTGTGAGTAGTATCCAGGCCTGTATGGGGCCATGACTTACTTTCCCGTGATCACGTGACCTTGGTAGGAGACAATGGGCTTTGTGTAGGAAACAATGGCCTTTGTATAGGTGGGTGCAGGTGTCTGACCTTGGTAGGAGACAATGGGCTTGGTATAGACAATGGTCTTTGTGTAGGAAACAATGGCCTTTGTATAGGGGTGTACAGGTGTCTGACCTTGGTAGGAAACAATGGTCTTTGTGTAGGAAACAATGGCCTTTGTATAGGGAGGTGTAGGTGTATGGTATTGGTAGGAAAACAATGTCCTTTGTGTAGGAAACAATGGTACAATGGCCTTTGTGTAGGAAACAATGGTCTCTGTGTAGGAGACAATGGCCTGGGTACAGGTGTGCGTCCTTGGACTGAGCTGGGGGTGCCTCGCTCGGGTATAAAAAGGGTGCTTTTGGCTTCATTGTCATTCGTTCGCCGAAAAGTCCACAGACATGATCTACGTCTAGTTTGTTTTAGAGGTTGATGATATTCACATTTTTGTGTTTTGTTGCTTTTTTTATTTTGAGGCATCGGGACATTCATCAAGTACTACTCAATGCCCTGACA